>NC_090732.1:59730250-59732750 GCF_036898095.1 Palaemon carinicauda | reverse complement strand
CACGCTGAGCCTTTGGACTCCACAGGATTTTCGTAACCCAGAACCTTTGGGTTCCCGCCGTGCCGAACCTTTCGGCTCTCATGACCTGGAGCTTTCTGGCTCTCGTCGGGCTGAGTCTTTGGGCTCTCTTAACCTTGAGTCTTTGGGCTTTCGTTATGTTTACCCTTCAAGCTCTTGTGACTTTGGGCCTTCATACCCTTGTCATGCTAAACCCTGGGGTTCTTGTAACATATAGCCTTTGGGCTCGCATGTTGCTGAGTCTTCGGGCTTTCACTACAACAATTCCCCAGGATCTTGTAGGTGGATAACTGCTCCCTCTACCCCTGCGTCCCATGATGGAGCAGCATCGTGTGACTGTCCAGCTTTGTGCGACCGTCCTCGTCACAACCTAACTGGTTGCTATGTGCCAGCGAAGCTGGTCTTACCAACTTCTCGTCACTTGTCTTCGGACGAGATACCAACTTTCCAGGTGATGAGAGATCGTATCTCCATGAAGACGAGATACCTTCACCTTTCCAGGTGATGAGAGATCATAACTCCATGCAGGGAGGAGACCCTCTCTCTGGTAAGATGACAACCAGTTTTGCAAGCCGCGTGAGCGATATTCTCCTTATGGGAGCTCTCCAGCCCTCATCTGTCACAAGGCAGCTCTTGCGTCTACACTGCTCAACCCCTTGTCAATTAGTCCCCGACACCGACTGCTCCAATTCCTCCTAGGGATCGGTAACTACTTGATCAGGTTTAGGGTAATACACATAGGGAGGCCCCAAAGCACTCCACTGTTTCTAGGGATCAACACCCGGTAATCCTTCGGCAGTTAGACCGGTGCCACTCCTGCCTACAGGTAAGGCGTCTAATCAACCTTTGTTTCAGGTTCCTAGACCTAGAGCTCCTCGCTACCCCAAAGATCGTCCTCCCAGTCCATGGGGAGGCAGAGTCACCCCATGGCTACACGCATTATTTAACGTAGTGCGGGAGGCTATTACAGAGACTATATCCTATTTTCAATCCATGGTGGTACTCCTAGGATCCCCTTGTTTGTTGCTCTCCTTCCCAGTGCCTCTCCTCCTACAGAATCAATAAGGAGTTCCATAGGTTCTGCCTTGGTGGGACCTTCTTGTAAGGAGAGACCCCTCTGCCCTAGGAAGAGGAGTCGGGAGGAAGCAGCCACTGAGATTCCTAGGAGCCCCTTGCAGTTTCGGGTTCAGGCAATCTCTCTCAAAGGAGGACAGAGTAATCTCTATGACAGACTCTTTTTGCCACTCTCCAATAGAGGTGGTTCCATGGGAGTCTCGTCATCCATCGTACCAAGATGTCACTCCTCCTTCCGGAGAGGACTTCATTCTCAGGAATGTAAAGGTCGTAAGGCCTTCTCTAGAGCTTCCGTGCCTAGGCAAGAGAGGCCAAGGGATGTGTTTCCTAGTACATCAGCTAGAGTTGGCTCGTCAATGGCCTGACTTGAGGATTTGGACCCATCCTGGATTCCTATGGATTAGAGCTCGGAGTTGGATGAGAAATCTGGTTTTGAGGAAGACCTTTTGCCCAGAGCCTCTAGCCCTAAGCTCACAGAGGCAGAGCAGAAGTCTGAACACACCTTCTGGCAGGTTCTAATCTGCATTAGATCCCTCAGTGGGCTGCCAAACCCACTTGACAGTCCCAAGGTTGGGAAAAACATGGTCTTGAACCAGGTCTACGGCACTCGAAGACCCATGAAGGCCAGTGCTCCTTTGCCCTGGTCAAGGGGGCTGAATAGTGCCAGTATGAAGGTAGTATCGCAAACTACTAGCTCCTCGGTCTCCCTCTGAGCAAGCTCTTTTTCTAAGCTCCTACTGCTGCTGTTTCTGCAGCAGAGGAGGAACTATGAAATCTTGATTGAGTCTTTTTTATCCTTGCCTCTCGATCCCTCTACAGAGGTTCTCTTCAGGGGCATTCCCTTCTAGAGACTAACGGGACTATCAGTCTCATACGCGGCCTCAGAGACTATCACGCTGGTGAAGGTTGTGAAGTATGCCATGCAGACTATTGCATGGCTGGACCTCTGGTTGGGATCTGTGGTCCACTTGATCAGATCTACGAAGGTCTATGGAAACCTTCCTTTTATCCATCACCAGGAAGATTGAGTTCTTCTCCCACCAGGTTATTAACCAGTAAGCTAATACCATTCTCAGGAGATGGGATTCAATCATTGACAAGTTCTACTGGCACCTCCCACAGGCCGAGGTATCTTGGCTGAAAAACTCCTATTTGAGGGTAGTTCTCTCTTTGAGCGAGAAGACGTTGAGCAGGTAGCTGAGAGCTGAAGGAAGTACAACAAGGATTCCCTCCTCCATAAGGCATTGTCATCAGGTCCATACCAGCCTCCGCCACAGAAGAAACAGCCTACTTCCAAATCACAGATGAATAGGGCTAGGGGCCCAAGACAGTGGGGCATAACTTTTCTAAGAAGTCCTTTCGAGGCAACCATAAAGGTTCTAAGTCCCTCTGTGGAGGTAAGGAGAAC
>NC_090732.1:59707750-59725250 GCF_036898095.1 Palaemon carinicauda | reverse complement strand
CCAAGGGTTCCAATAGGGAAAAATAGCCCAGTGAGGAAATGAAATAAGGAAATGAATAAATGATGAGAACAAATTAACAATAAATCATTCTAAAAAACAGGAACAACGTCATAATAGATATGCCATAGATAAACTATTAACAACGACAAAATCAGACATTTCATATATAAACTACAGTATAAAAAGACTTTTGTCAGCCTGGTCAACATAAAAACATTTGCTCCAACTTTGAACTTTTGAAGTTCTACTGATTCATCTACCCGATTAGGAAGATCATTCCACAACTTGGTAACAGCTGGAATAAAACTTCTTGAATACTGTGTAGTATTGAGCCTCATGATGGAAAAGGCCTGGCTATTAGAATCAACTGCCTGCCTAGTACTACGAACAGGATAGAATTGTCCAGTGAGATCTGAATGTAAAGGATAGTCAGAGTTATGAAAAATTCTTATGCAACATGCCTTATGAACTAATTGAACGACGGTGCCAAAGATTAATATCTAGATCAGGAATAAGAAATTTAATAGACCGTAAGTCTCTGTCCAAGAAATTAAGATGAGAATCAGCAGCTGAAGACCAGACAGGAGAATAATACTCAAAACAAGGTAGAATGAAAGAATTAAAACACTTCTTTAGAATAGACTGATCACCGAAAATCTTGTAAGACTCTCAATAAGCCACTTTTTTGTGTAATTGAAGAAGAAACAGACCTAATCCGTTTCTCAAAAGTAAATTTGCTGTCGAGAATCACACCTAAAATTCTAAAAGAGTCATACAAATTTAAAGAACCGTTATCATTACTGAGATCCGGATGTTGAGGAGCCACCGTCCTTGACCTACTTACAATCATACTTTGAGTTTTGTTAGGATTTAATTTCATACCCAATAATTTGCACCAAGCACTAAATTTAGCTATCTCTATTAAGGGATTCACCAACCCCAGATCTACATTCAGGAGATGGAATTGATGCAAAGAGAGTAGCATCATCTGCATATGCAAAACGCTAGTTTTCTAGGCCAAACCACATGTCATGTGTATATAGTATGAAGAGTAATGGGCCAAGAACACTACCCTGTGGAACACCGGATATCACATTCCTATACTCACTATGGTGCCCATCAACAACAACTCTTTGCGATCTATTGCTTAAATAATCAATAATAATGTTAAGAAACGACCCACACACTGCCAATTGTTTTGAGTTTGAAAACAAGGGTCTCATGATTAACACAGTCAAAGGCAGCACTAAAATCAAGGCCAATCATACGAACTTCCTGACCATATTCAAGGAATTTCTGTACAGCATTGAAGATTGTAAGAATGGCATCACATGATCCAAGGCCTTTACGAAAACCAAATTGCCAACTTGGGAATATATGATTACCTTCAGCAAACCTATTAAGACGTTTTGTTAGAAGACTTTCAAAACATTAGATAATATGGGAGTTATGGAAATTGGGCGGTAATCAGTGGGACTTGAGCTACCACAAACACATTTACATAGAAGAGTAACATTACTAATTCCCCAACAAGTGCTAAAAGCTCCTCTTCTTACTAACTTGCACAAAATAACAGATAACTTTGGAGCTAAAAAATCTGCTGTCTTTATAAAAAACAAAGGAAAAATACCATTTGGGTCTACAGCTTTATAAGCATCAATG
The DNA here is from genome assembly GCF_036898095.1 of Palaemon carinicauda. Classification (NCBI taxonomy): domain Eukaryota; kingdom Metazoa; phylum Arthropoda; class Malacostraca; order Decapoda; family Palaemonidae; genus Palaemon; species Palaemon carinicauda. The sequence continues at coordinate 59,723,588 of NC_090732.1, read as the reverse complement.
TCCATCAACAGAGCTTTAATTTCATGAGATCGAAAAGCTAAACTAGTTAGTTTACCCTCAGGAAAACAGGAATGAGGAAGTTCAAGTTTTTCATTACTCTGTTCACTGTCAAAAACATCAGCCAAAAGGGTTGCCTTTTCCTTTGGATAGTGAGTGACGGAGCCATCTGGTTTAAGTAAAGGAAGAACTGTTACATCAACACCAAAGAGTGCAGATTTAAGGGTAGACCACCATTTATATTCCTGAGTTGTACCACAAAGGGTTTTTTTTACGGTTAAATTGTATTCCTTTTCAGTTGAGGCATAAACTCTCTGAGCAAAAGCTCTAAGCTGAGTATAGTTATTCCAGGTCAAATCTGATCTGTTACCCTTCCAAAGATGATAAGCCTCCAGCTTCTCCAAATAAGCACGTCTACAATCATCATTGAACAAAGGTTTGTCCTTCACTCGGTACCTTAGCACACGAGAAGGGATACACCTATCAATTATGTTGACTAGATTCACATTCAAAGGGACAACAGGATCTACACTACTATATAATTGTGATCAATTCAAGCACAAAAGATCATGTAAAATCCCATTCGAGTGTGCTTGGGATTTCATATAAACTTTACAAGAGTATGATACATCAGGGACAGGCTGCTCAGTCTTTACTACTAATGAAATCAAGGCATGATCAGATGTCCCGACTGGAGAACCAACCTTACTAGTTATAACACCAGGGGAGTCAGTGTATACGAGGTCCAAGCAATTGCCAGACCTGTGAGTAGTTTCATTTATGATTTGCTCACAGCCTGATTCAGAGGCAAAGTCTAAAGCTCTTAAGCCATGGCGATCAGTATGAGAGATAGAACTTAACCACTCCGTATGGTGAGCATTAAAATCACCAACAAAGACTAAAGAAGCCTTTCTATCATCTTCTTCTATCTTAGCCATAATGGTAAGAAGACAATCGAAGATAGAATCATCCATGTCTGGATTCCGTTAGATCGAACACAAATAAAAGTTGTTAAGCCTGCCACAAACTTTTATTACCTGAATCTCATGACATCCACATTGATAGCAGGACTTATGAGAAGCAGGGTACTCAGTCCTAATATACAGCACCATGCCCCAGGCCCTAGGGATGGCATCACGTTTCAACGTTATTGGCTTCTTAAAATCAGTTATAAGGAGCTCAGATGAGTGCCTCATATTAGAAACCAAAGTTTCTAAGCACAAAAGAATATCATACTGTCTGGACGGAACTGTAAGGTCTTGAATATTTGCACGAAGACCACGAATATTGCAATACAGAAGACGACATTGACGAAATCCAGGACGTACTGGTCTCCAGACAGCATAAGAATTAATAGAAATAAAAAAAGGAGAAGATATTATAACAATAAAAAGAAATGGACATGGAAAAGACATATAATGAGAAGCACAGATGAAATATGGACTAAAAAAATCACAGAATGGGTCCCTTAACATTACAAACGAACCTGGAGAGAGAAGAGAAGATGGTGGATTGAAGACCTCAGAAAATTTGCTGATATATATATATATATATATATATATATATATATATATATATATATATATATATATATATATATATATATATATATATATATATATATATATATATATATATATATATATATATATATATATATATATATATATATATATATATAACGGATTTTGAGCGAAGCGAAAAATCAATTTTTGGGTGAGATCGCCATGTCGTCCTGATGGAAGTTCCTAAGGTAGCTTCAAAAGGATATATTTTATACTACAGTGATATTCCCAGAGAATTACCCTTCGGGTCATAGAATTCTAACTCCTAGAGCGAATATCCTTAAATTTTCTCAAGGATATCGCGTATATCAGAGGACGCCTTCTTGACACGTCACATAGCAATCTCTACCCCAAACAGCGTTAACGCTTCGAGGGGGGACGTGGCAAAAGAATAGAAGGGGGCCGTAACAAGGTTACCCCTGTTCCCGTACTACTATTGACAACCACCCCAGCACCATTCCCAGGATGTCGGACATTCCCTGTAGCATTGAGCGTGGAGCTACAGATACAGTATGTCAGGGAGGGAACTGTGAAGAGCTTTTCTTTTAAGAAAGAAGGGTGGGTCCATCAGGACGACATGGCGATCTCACCCAAAAATAGATGCTTCGCTTCGCTCAAAATCCGTTTTTTGGGCTCAAGCCATGTCGTCTTGATGGAAGTATACCAGAGCATCAATGTATCTGTGGATTTTCATCAGTGCCTTAACCTTGGGACAACCTTTCTATGATCATTTGGATCAATCGAGACAAATGACATTACCGTTATCCGTCATTATTAATAACCATCTCCGAAGTTAGTGCTTCATGCCCCCTACAGGGAAGAATCATTCTAGACGGTAGAAAGGGGGTCTCAAGGTAAGCATACATTGTATGGACAAACATAAGAATACACCAGATGAACAAACTGTCTCGTAGTTTGTGAAAATTACCAAATACTTAACAGTGATTCTTAATTCCATTGTTTGTGAGCATACAAATATATAATAGTACATATTCTGGACTATAAACGTGCAATTGTCGGGCGAGTTAGGACGCAATTACACTCTAATAGACGTTTACTAGTAAGTAAAACGAATGTAGCATGATAACGAAAGTATACATGTAACTTGTACAGAGATTATCTTTCTTTCTTGGAAAGCAAGAAATGATGAGTGCCACTCTCAGATTGAAGAGAATTAAAGACAAATTCTCTTCAAAATACCTGTACTGGTTACTTTTATCGGCACTGTGTACTATGTACACAGGCACTAGTGCCATCTATATAATTCTACACCTGGGATTTTGAACAGAGCTAGTGTCACCATGGTAATACTTGATCAAAGGAGGTCACATTCTAAGAGGGATGAACTCTTCTCCCTTTAATTGACAGTCCCAGTCAATTAGCTGTTCATCGTAGAATTAGACGGCGGGTTAAGTATTCTACCCGACGTCACCACATACTGCTTCAGATCATGGACTTGATTAGCATAGTGTTTGTAGAACACTGTGGATGATTCTCATCCAGTATATGTGCGAGTACATTTGAAGACCAAACCATTGACTGTCTATAACAGTAATTAGGGAGCAGGTTTTAATACGCTACCTGCCGCCACTACATAGTGTTTCAGTTCATGTACCTGTTTGGCATAGTGTTTGTAAAACACTCTGGATGATTTCCATCCAGTGTATGAAAGAAGACGCTCAAAGTCTATATACTGAAAGAAGTTCAGTGATGAAGCAATCTTTCTCGGATCATGACCTACGGGAGCACTGTCAGGATCCGCTCTACTAATAAAGTAGGTGAGCTACGCCCTCAGTTGTTTTAGGGATAAATTTGATCCAGAGCTTTCTCCTTCAAAGAGCTGTCCTCCCCTGAAGTCTGAAGTTCTACAAAGATAGACCTTTAGACACTCTACCGGACATAGAGAGACATCTTTCTTCAGAGGGCAGATTCTCCAGGGACCCCACCTTTTGTTTTTTTGTTGTTGGGGTATTAAAGCCAACACTTGTTGTTGGCACGGGCCTTTCCCTTGGTTGGCCCGTAGGTGATCTGTAAATATTCTAAGGTGACTGCATTAAATGGAAATTTGAAAGGTTTTTAGTAGTAGAAAAAGATGTGGATATGGTAAGGATGATGGTGATAGTAGTAGAGGGCCATCATTTCTCGGATAGTGGTAGTTTGAAAATTGGGGGTGTAAGGCTTTTGAAGATTAGAGAAAAACGGTGCAGGTGGGGTTGTCCAACCCTTTACTCCCTAGGGTCCCTGCAGAGAGATTTTTAGTGGTAGGTTAGTTGAGAAGTTAAGGGGGAGGATGTGAATAGAGCCTTACAAAGAGGGGATGAGATGGTGCATGAAATGATGAGGTCTTACCTTGGTGGAGGTAGTGTTGAAAGCAACTGTGCGTGTGCTTCTATGCTTTCGACAATTGCTTTTGCCAGTGTGGCCGCTTCTTTCACGGCCTGTGGTGAGTTGGTGTCTACAAGTAGATCACCTCGTAGCTGTGCTGTTTCTCTGCATTCTAGTAAATAGTGCAGGAGGGCGTGTTGTGGTATGACATCGCAGTGTTCACACGTTCTCTGGGTGTTATCTGTGAGTTCCCAGTTTGCTTTGTATCCCAGCCGGAGTCTGTGTATACATACAGCCTATTTCCTTGGGGTGTGTCTGTCTATGGGTGGAGGTTCTAGTTCTGTGGCCCATTTATACCATGTGGCAGAGGGAGAGCCATTCTCTATCCTCATGTGTAGTTCCTTGAATAGGTTGTCTTTGATCTGTGTCTTTATTATGTTTTTTATTTGTTGCAGTGCAGGCTGTATGAGCACCTGTACATTGTGAATGTATTTGGTGCTTTTGGCTAGTTCATCAGCCTTTTCATTCCCTGGTATCCCTATGTGACTGGGGATCCAGTTTAGTGTTACTAGTCTGTTCCTTTCATTATGTTGATTTAAGAGGATTTTAATGTTGGGTAGCTCATTCTTAGCGAGAAAGGATGGATCAGGGAAGAGATTCAGTTCTTCTCTTTCTGAGAACTGAATGTGGCCCTCATCCCTAGAGAGGGCCACTATTTCACTAACTCTGGCCCCTGAGGCTATAGCGAACAGAAAAATAACCTTTTGGGTTAGATCCTTAAGCGCACAATCTTCATTGTTCAAGGATGAGGCATATTGTAGGACCTTGTCCAAAGACCAAGAGATGGGCTTTGGAGGTGCAGCAGGCCTAAGCCTCGCACATGCCTTCGGGATCATATTAAAGATTTTGTTCGCCAAGTCTACTTGAAAGGCATATAGAAGAGGTCTAGTCAAGGCTGACTTGCACGTAGTTATCGTGTTGGCCGCCAAACCCTGGTTATGAAGATGGATAAAGAAGGACATGCAGAAGTTCGTTGAAATCTCTCTCGGTCCTTTTGCTTTTACAAAAGCAACCCACTTTTTCTATGATGAATCATATTGTCTTCTAGTTGACTTAGACTTGTATTCCTCTATGAATTCTATACTGCCTTTTGAGATCCCAAATCTTTTCTTAACCGCTAGGGCAAGAAAATCATGCAATGAAGGGTTTGGGTTCTCTATGATAAATTGAAGGCAACTAATCTCTGAACCTTCTGGAGTTGTCCTACCTGGAAGGATCTCAGCATGTTGAGGACTCTCAGCAGGTAATTGGACAGGATGAACTGGAAATCCTAAGTCTATCCCTTCCATTTCATAGACAAGATGTTCATCATTTAAATTAGAGGATCCTCGTATGGGGCTACATATCAAGGTTGTTCCTTGACAGCGCTCGTAATGAAGAGGTCGGATTGCAGTTCGGGGACTTATTCCCATATGGGAGAGAATAGATCTGTGTCCGTGGACCATTCTGACTCTATCGGCCTGAGCCTGAGTAGAGCATCCACTATCACATTGCGGATTGGTTGTATGTGAACTGCTGACAGGTGCCATCCCTTTAGGTAAGGGATGGCTAACTACACTTAAACTGTATGAGACGTTTCCTAGCATCGTCGATTGCAGCGTCTCGTTTTCGCTTCGGAGTCCCAGATCAGCTGTAGACAATCTGATCTGCTTGGAGAGAGTTTCCCTACTCATGACTGGACCAACATGGTCTTGGGATTTTCGGGCTTTGACCTTTGTTAGGGAGGTGATTAAGGAAGGACCGCTATCGGTCTTTTTAGGCCTCTTCGAACGTTTGATGCTTGTTTTTCCAGGTTCCCAGCGCATCTTTCCACTGTGCTCTTAGCACAGGGCCTACCTTTATTGCGAACTGGAGAGAGAACAGGGTTCCTGCCAGTTCTCGTTTTGGGAATCTGAAATTCATCTTTCATCCACGATGTTCGGGGACCGGATCATTTCTTTTGATGTTCATAGACCAGCCTCCTTGGGTGCTGCCCACCCCAGCCTCTCGTCCAGGAACAATGTTGCCTGAACCTTTCTTAAGCTTAAATATTGCATGACTGTGTCTGCCAATTTCGTGAAGGCAGCTAGGACTCTGTCTAGTCTGACGAGTATCTTCCCTAGGAAGTGCGTTACTTTGTGTAACCTGAGTCTTAGATAGGAGGGGAAAGGGTGATTGACTGGAAGCTGCCGATAGACGACTTTCAGGTCTGGTAAGACTATAGGCACCCTTTTCTGCAGAGGGGTCCTTATGTTCAGGAGGATAAACCTCCTGGACTTGTTGTTTCATTTGGACTTGTTGAGTGGCAATAAGTCCTGAATGACTCTGAATTTTCTTGAGTCCTTCTCGTAAACACACAACGGCCTTCCCTGGAATTCGGTTGAATAAAGTTTCCTTACCACCTGTATGCTCTAGAGCTCTCAGGTAAACTCCTCCAGGAGGGTTTTGGATAATCGGAGAAGTAGAGGAAATGGTGGTAGAGATATCTCCACCTATCAACTTAGTCCCATCCTGATTAGGCCATGGACCCAAGGATCGAAGGTCCAGCGATCCTAAACGAATCTCCCTCCTACTAGAAGCATTCATATGCTTCGACTGATCAGTAGGAATCTTTTTTCGACCATCTGTCTGTGATGTCTTGGTCACTACAACTGTGGATCGTTGTTGAGCCGCTCGAAATGGATGTCCAGACCTCTCCATCTTCCTTTTAGGTTGGGGACCCACAACCTTAGAAGATCTCTTTTTGAAAGGATGCCTCACTTTTGGAGAAGTCCTACTTTCTCCGTAGAGGCGTTCTTAATCGCTTCCTTGACTACCTCGTCAGGAAAGAGGTCTTTACCCCAGATGTTGGAAGATATTAGCTTTCTTGTATCGTGTTTCGCTGTTACGTTAGCTAACACAAACTCCCTACATGATCTTCTAGCCTTTATAAAGGCATAAAGGTCTTTTACCAAAGTAGCCATATGAATTTTGGCTAAAACCTTAAGCATGTCTGGGGTATCTTGATGAGCCGAACAGAACTCTATGTAGTTTTGTAGAGATAAGGAGGCTGCAAGTCTCTCCTTTGTTTCTTGTTTGCCCTGTAAGAGAAACTCAGATAATTTTAGAAGATTTTCCTTAAATTGTGGACTGGCGATATCCGCCTCAAGTCTTCCTACTGAAAAGGTGAAATGGGCCTCCTTCCAGATCTTCTCCTGTCTGGGAAATGCTAGTGACAGAGGCTCACACTCTTTGAGTGTAGGACACGGTTTACCTGTCTCTATTACCTCAGTGACATATTTGAAAGCCTTCTCCGTAAAGGGGAATGAAAATGAAGCAGGAGCAAGGAAGGAAGAGTGCTTGTTACCCAGTGTGGATACCTTCGACACCGAGTAACCCGCCTATTCTATGTAGCTTGAAAGGATAGCCTGTGCTTTATCATTGTCGAGAATCATAACCTCCTTTGATTCCGTTCCTCTTTCTGATGTTGGTTCATCCTTCAGTCTAATGAAACAGTTCGGGAAAGCGTCAAAGCTTGGCCAGAACTGGATTTTGTCCAAAGGAACAGCACCCGTCTTCTCCGAGATGTAGAGTTTAAAATCAGCATTAGCTCCGCAAACCTCCAGGGATTGGTTGTGAAGCATGTCAGAAGGTCTTGATCTACTTGTCTTTTGTACGACCCTTTAGGAGTGACAAGTGGAGCTTTGCCAAGCTCTACCTTGCATTTTGCTTCCTGCTTTGTGCTCTGTTTGCACAAATTTTCTACTAGATTCTTGACTTGGGCCCATAACTGGTTCATTCCATCTAAAAGAGGGATAGAAGGCGGAGATATCGATGTCGTTGGCTCATGAGCCTGTTGGGACGGAGGCAATTCCAACCCGACATTCTCCCCTCCTTCCCGTGGGCGCTTTTTGCCTTCCTTCCCGAAGGTTATATGGCCATCGGGAAACGTACCTCGTGTCTGGGGTACCACTATTTCCTTACTCGCTGTTGGAAATAGTAACCTACGCATCTTGTCATTAGGCAGGTAAGGTCCCGGAGAGATTTTCTGAAAGCCTCTCACCCAGTTGCGCAGTTTGAAACGAGCTGCATCCCTAGTTTCCACCAACTTGGGATTCTTGAAACCTTCGGACAATAGGGCCCGACATACTTTGCAGGCCTGCGGGTTCCAATACTGCAGGTGACTGGAAATAAGATTGCAGGGGGCATGAAACCTGCATGCATTATGTCCGTAAAAACACTTACTCTTAGTTTTGCAGAAGACTGCAACACATGACATCTGGCATTCCTCCTGTAAAGAAAGGAAAGCAAAATGAGTATACGATTGATTAACTCACTGATAATCAATAAATCAAAAGTCATATCTTGACAGAATAGCTTAGGATAGCAAGCTATAAGGGATAGTAGGAGACACATACTTGTGTATCCCTTGCAAGCAAATGCTGGTACCTCCCCTTAGTATTAAGTGATAGGAATTTCCTTTCGAGGGAATTCCAACTGAAAAAGGGGTTTTCTAACCCCTAGGGATAGGGAAGTGTATACTTCACTGTCCCTTTCATACTAAATACTGTGAGGTATGGAAGACCAATTTCTCAGTCAGCTTAACGAAGAAACACTATTCCTTCAATGTAAGAGCGGCTGCAGCATAAGCTCACATGAGGATACCCAAGATATGCTAGAAAGAGTTACTGTATAATCATAACGTAGTTTTCTATTTGCAGTATGCAGTATAATGCAATATACTGGCTAATGTATAATTATATATAGTATGGAAAGGAAAGACATATATTTGTATATATCCCACCCAACTTATTTGCTGTGACCCCCCTTACAAAATTAAAACATAGAGTTTCCTAATCATGGAGACTCAAGGATAAGGGCTCTGCCCTTTAAGGGTTAGGAGTGTAATCTCCAGTTCTTAAAAATTTTAATATTGCAGGGTAACCTGAAGACTGATTACTAATCAGAATATTGAAGAATTAAATTCTTTCAATATGAGATTGGGTTCCACAAATATTTGGGTAGGAAATTCAAATATATTGGAAAAGCACTACCAGCATAAAATATACAGAAGCTTTCTATTTGCAGTATATCCTATACTTCAGAAATACTAACTACCTGTATAAGCATATACTGTAGTACAGCCAGCATGTCATCGGCATAGCTAGCTAATGCTAGCACATCTAGCCTGCTAGCTAAAAGAAAGAGAGATAGCATGGAGAACAGGCTACCTAATACTGTATATATATACAGTAAAAAGGGATGTAAAAGTCTACTATTACTACTTTCTCCAAAAAGAAGGTCCAAATGGAAGGGGAGAATATAAAATTCAAGCTTCCATCCAGCTACAGTACTGTCGCCGGCAAGGATCTCTCTAAATCTTGCCGGCCGGCAGCGCTGGCCAGTACTGCCGGCCGGCAGTACTAGTACAGTCGGCGTGCTGCCGGTTGAGCAGGCACCATTCTGTGCAGGCCTGGTCAGCAGCACCCCGGAAGTAGCCACTGTTGCTAGCAGTTCAAGAAAGAACTGAAGAACCTTTATAAACAGAAGGGACTTCCCACTTACAGCCAACATGGCCAGCAGCCGCCGGCCGGCAGCTGCCCTAGTTGCCTGCCAGCAGTCACCATGACTGCCGGCCGGCAGTAGCCATGATTGCCGGCCGGCAGTAGCCATGATTGCCGGCCGGCAGTAGCCATGATTGCCGGCCGGCAGTAGTCTTTACTGTCGGCCGGCAACCAAAATGGCCGGCAGCTCATAGCTGTCATTACTGCCGGCCGACAGATGTTAAGACTGCCGGCCGGCAGCTATCAACTGGTCGATCCCGGCAACCCACCGGCAATGGTAAGGTTGCTGGGATCACCAACATAAAGGGATAGAAGGGAAGGGAAAGAGGGTCCTGTGAAAGGTATAGCAGGAGCCGGCCTTAGCCTGTCCTGCCCCACCTAACAACTCTGTTCCTGCATTAGAACTATCCCAGGGGGCTAAAGAATTCTATTCCTTAGCCTAGGGATAGATAATACAAATAAGAGGCTGGTAGCACCCTCGCCACCACCTCGAAAGGAAAAGAAACGGGTTTGGAGTGCCAGTGTCCCCTAAGCATAAGGAGAATTTATTCCTCAGCCTAGGGTCCACTAACACAGGACTAGTCTGCTAGGTCACAGGAAGAAGGGTCATATCGTACAGAACCTTCAGGAGTGGCCTAGGGAGGTCTAGCCTCCTATGTCGGTAGCCTAACATAGCAAAAGAATTCTATTCAATTTGCCAGGTAGCTACCGACTACAGACTAAAAACTCTGAAATTTTGGCCAAAACCCCAAAAACCTGCATCTGCGGTTATGGAGGAAGGGCAGAAAAAACCGTAGGAAAGTCATGCCTGAATTAAAAATTCAAGGCCGACCCGTTAAGGTTGTAGCCTGAGGCTACACTCAGAGGGAAGAGGGATTACCCTTAAACTCCCTTTTTTTAGAGGGGTAAAGTTCATCCAATTAAAATATCTATCTCTGCATAATTGAAATCACCATACACAAGGGTAACCGGGGAGTGTCTAACGTATAATAACACACCTAGGTTAGGAACCTAGGCGAGACGATATCTCGGTTACCTCACTCACCGAGACTCTAACTATACGATCGACATGGAAAGGAAAAATATGCACAATGTAAATATCTTTACAAGAATATATTGCCTAAATAGCTAACATAATAAAATAATTAATTAATGATATATGAAGCAATTTAAAAACCGGAAGGTCGTTCTGCTAACTAAATAACATGCCCAACGAACGACAGCGCTCATAGCGCCTCCGGTACAGGCTAGCTCTAAACACAATAAATTAATCAAATTTCACTGTGAAAAGGGAGCTAAAAAACTATTCATTGTAAAGACCCAATACTCAACTTTCCGAAGGCGAAAGAAGTCGGAGAATGCATAATAAATCCTAGAAAATCGATCGAAAAGTTAGATCAACAGGGAACACCACTTTGCGAAATCACTACAAAATTAGGAATGTCCGCCATCCTGGGAATGGCGCTGGGGTGGTTGTCAATAGTAGTACGGGAACGGGGGTAACCTTGTTACGGCCCCCTTCTATACTTTTGCCACGTCCCCCTCGAAGCGTTAATGCTGTTTGGGGTAGAGATTGCTATGTGACGTGTCAAGAATGCGTCCTCTGATATACGCGATATCCTTGAGAAAATTTAAGGATATTCGCTCCAGGAGTTAGAATTCTGGGACCCGAAGGGTAATTCTCTGGGAATATCACTGTAGTATATAATATATCCTTTTGAAGCTACCTTAGGAACTCCCATCAGGACGATATGGCTTGAGCCCAAATATATATATATATATATATATATATATATATATATATATATATATATATATATATATATATATATATATATATATGTATAATCATTGCATATCAGCTTTCGTGATTTTTACATACACACCCACACACACACACACACACACACACACACATATAATATATATATATATATATATATATATATATATATATATATATATATATATATATATATATATATATATATATATATATGTGTGTGTGTGTGTGTGTTTAAATACCTATTATTACGACAAGCAAATTACATAAATTCTAGAGCTCCAAAACTCACCTGTTTCATATTACATAGGTCTGATACATACACCCCCACAAAAAAATTACTGAGCTTTGAGAATATTACGCAACTCCTAGACGGCAATATAAATGAAGGCAGAATATCTAAAGGTCTCTTTATGTTACACACAAAACCAAATTGGGTGATAACTTACCGTGAACTATTCTAAAACCAACCTCTTACTTTGATTCTTAATCAGGGAAAGCTGGTACTGTAACAAGTATTGGTGATTGAAATGATACAAACTTTGCATGAATAAATATATTATATAAAAATAACAATTCCAAAGAATTAGCAACAAAAATAAATCACTCGAAATCTAAATAAGAACCAGACCTGAGGCCTATCATAAATCACTTCCAAAAATAATACACGCACCTGTTTCACTAGTAATTATCTTTTTTTTAAATATCTAATTTTTACTATTAATGAAAAGAGTTAACACTTTAACACTGCAATGAATAAACAATAATTAAATTTACATAACGTAACTGGTATACTTACGTATTTTGGTTCACATAAGGTTAAAGAACAATTAAGCAAAAATCTCACAAGGCCAGTTACGAAATAATCTTCAATGTAAATTACATGTAATACTCACTTAAATTTTCTTCTAAGTAGATACAAAAAAATATCACTGTACACATTTGAGAGACAACACTATTTACTTTTAAGAGGAGATTTTAGCCGGAGAGGTGCTTGAGAGAGGGTTGGTGGAACGATAGCTTTTGTAATCAGGCTGGAATTCTCTGTCTGTCATGCCTTGCTAGGCCCCTTATATATGCATCCTAATTCATTCCAGAACCTCCCAGTTCGTCATCTGGAGGCTTGGGGCACGGCTTACGTCACCAGAGTTGCTAACTTTTCAAGTTGAAGATGGGTACCAACGTCATATAACTCCACCCACTACCTCTTGTAACATTACAAAAAGAGAAAACTTTAATTTAGACTTTTTATGTCGCTTCCAACCACGTGGAAACAGGATAAAATTCCCCGTGCTACCTTGTGTGTATCATACAGCATACCTTATCAATATTACGTATGAATTCGTAACAAAACAACTTAAAATAAAAAGTTATTTCTTGAAAATGAAGTAAATTTATATATATAGAACTGAATGAAAATACAATTGAAGGAATGATGAAAGTCTTATGTAATTTATATATATTACTTAATTCTACATGAGTGGAACTTACCTTAGGAGCTGGCTATATATCTCTTAAATACTGTACACAAATAAAATACGTGAATAAGATATTCTTTTCCCATAAAGACTAGCTTCGTAAGATAGCTCCCCCAAAAAGGTTATTGATTCCGGGCCTGAATCCACCAATTCAGCCTGAGATAAATAATCTTCAACCACGTTATCTTTACCTGACATATGCTTTACATTAATACAATATGGGTGCAAACGTAACGACCTTCTAGTTAACCTTTGATTATTATTCTTCATTTTATAAAAAAAAAAAAATAATTGATTGTGATCAAAGTAAACCATAATTTTTTAATTCTGTGGTCTGTTTACATAAAACTTTAACTTCTTTATAGCTATGATTACTGCTAGTAGTTCCTTTTTAAGTGTCGAATAGGCTCGTTGATGCTTATTCATCTTTGACTACAGGATAGCTCCAATCCCATTGTCTAATGCATCCACTTGGATAAGGAATTTCTTGTTGAAACCAGGTGCTTACAGTAGCAGTTTCGATGAGTTAATGTGTACCTTCCTTCGACTTTTCCTTCTTCGATAGCGTAGGTCCGGTCACTGATCTTCTCCAAAATCCGGAATGGGCCTTGAAATTTTTTGGTGGTAGGGAATCACCTTACCGGTACGAAAACCAACACCTGTTATCCTACCGCAAACTGTTTCGTTCTTAATTTTCATACCAAACTTTTCTTTATTGCTCTTTGGCTCATTTTCAGGGTTTCTAGGGAAAATATCCTTATCTCACCAATCGTTTTCCTCAAATTCTTTACACATTCCCCATCCATTTCCTCTCAATTTTTCCATTTTTAGCCAGCATTTCAATCGGACCTTTTACACCTCGTCCGAACTCCATTTCATTTTCTTAATAAGCATTGCGTACCTCAAATAACATTAACGGTAGCCCGATGTCCCATTCACTTCCTGTTTTGTTGCAGTACTTGGTTAACATGCTCTTTAGTGTTTGATGAAATCTTTCTAATGCACGTTGGGTTTCCGGGTGATAAGCAGTAGACAGGTGTTTTTTCACATCCGACAGTTTCGTGTCCTGAAACAATTTTGACGTGAAATTTGTTCCTCGGTCACTCTGAACGATTTCTGGAATACCAAACTTGGAAAAAAAGTCTAGTAACTTCTCGGCATTTACCCTGGCACTTATGTTCGTGACGGGTATAGCTTCTGGGTATCTTGCCACTGGACACAAAGTTGTCATATATTTGTGGCCTTTCTACGTTCTCGGTAATGGTCCCACAACGTCGATCATCACCTTGCTACATGCTCTCCTCGCACTTCAATCAGGTGTAAGCAACCCTTCTTGATGTACCCATTATGCTTTCCAGCCATCTGACAAACGTGAAATGAACGGCAAAACTGACTCAAATCCTTATGCATACCAGGCCAGAAAAAGTCTTTCATAATTTTCTCTGTCATGTTTCTTATTCCCATGTATCCCATCTCATGTGCTACGGCGATCACCTGTCTTCTCAGCGGTGAGGGAATTACTATCTGATTGTATAAGCCCCATTCGGCATTCCCAGGGATATACGCAGGTCTATGCTTTCTCATAAGCAATCCATCCTTTAGGTAATAATAGGTGGGAGACTGCTGCACCTCTGTCTCATCCACCACACGGTACAATAATTCTGTTAATGTCGCATCCTTTCATTGCAATCCTATCAACCTGTTCCGACTCACTTGTCCTACTTCTAATGCTGAGTTTTCTATTCCTTCCAGGTCCATCGCTTCCTTGTCTTCCTTTTCACTCATTTGTCATTTCTCTTCTCTAGGGCTCTCTTGGGAGCTCTCATCTCATGTACTATCATGAAAAATCTCTGAAAAAAATTCTTCCAAGTTCATTGTTCCTTCTGTTTTTCTGTCTTTTTTCTGCAGCACTTTCCTTGTCACACTCCTAGTCGTCATACAACTAGGAAACAGATACGGCTAGTCCTTCTCGAGTTCAGTCATAGGGCTATACTTCTGGAGTTTCTATGTTACAATGGGACAAGGCACAAACATACTCCACAAACCTCATTTCCCAGCAGGACTTCCACTCCTTTGACAGCCAATGAATCCTTTACTGCAAAATCAAAATGACCAGTCACCAACTTGCATGACAGTTTCAAACGGCAAATAGGAGTAACTTCCTCTCCACCTATTCCCTTTAAAATGACCGAATCTCCTATGAGAGACTGTTCCAGTAACGGGTGTACACCTCATGTCACCACACTATGATTAAATCCTGTGTCGCGCAATATCTTGACCGGGATCTGCTGACTCCCATCTAGAGCGGCTAACATACCCTCATTAATTTACAGTTTAAAGGCATTCACGCTTTTTGGGTTTGTCCTGTTCGTCGTGTAAACGTTAGCTGGTTTATTTTCCTTGTCGACCTTTCCTACTTGATTCTTTATCTTCGTATTCTGTGGAGTTGAATTATTCTTAACCACTTGGGAGACTGCTTTCGGTTGGTTCGACCAACATTCCTCACTGATATGGACATTTTTGACATACTTATCACACACAATATTAATCTTCTACTCGTCTTTAACAACACCTGAAGGAGGACGTTTCGACGACTGTTGTTGTGGTACTATCGCATTCTTCTTTGGAACAGTACCAGTGGTGCTTCCACTGTAACTATTGAACTTGTACCCATAGTTATTTCTGAACTGGTTTCTATGGTTAGGCGAATACTTGACACTTGGTCGGAACGACGGTTGAAACTTCATACCCGAGGAGGGTTTATGGCTGATAAAATTATAATCTATACTCATCGAAGCGGCTCTATCAAGTTTCTTCACCTCTCTCTCTCTCTCAAGTACGTTCGAATATGTTCAGAAATTCCTCGTTAATATTGTCTCAGCACTATCAGTTCTCCTAAATCAGTCATCTCTCTCATTTTAGCAGCCTCTATCCATCTCTTACAACATCACCATAACTTATAAGCATAATCCAGGAGAGTCATTTTCTCATCCTTCTGCAAACATCGGAATCTTTCATTATAATATTTAGGGGTAATCTGATACACTTGCATCATGCTCCTTTTAACTTCTTGATACTCCTTCCTCTGGTCCTGAGACAAGGCAAGAT
>NC_090732.1:59697750-59702750 GCF_036898095.1 Palaemon carinicauda | reverse complement strand
AATTATTGTGAAAGATGTGCAGAAGGTTGATATTGTCTGTTTCAAGTGTGGCAAGAGAGGTCATATCAATAAGGAATGTTGGTCAAACCAACCGAAAGCAGTCACCCAAATGATTAAGGATAATTTGACTTCACAGAATACAAAGACGAAGAAACAATTGGGAAAGGTCGACAAGGTAAATAAACCAGCCAACGTTTACAAGACGAACAGGACAAACTAAAACAGCGTGGACAGGAGAGAGTGAACCTCGGTCAGGATATTGCGCGACACAGATTGTAACCATTGTGTGGAGGTACGAGGAGTACACCCATTGGTGGAACAGTCTCTCACAGGGGACTCTGTTATTTTGAAGGGAATAGGAAGTGAGGAGGTTACCACTATTTGCTTTTGAAACTGTCATACTAGTTGATGACATGTAATTAGGACTTTGCAGTAAAGGATTCACTGACTCTTGAAGGAGTAGGCTGGAGTGCCTTTTGTGCCTTTTCTCATTATAACGTAGAAACCTTTGAAGTATAGAAATCGAAGGAGCAATGAGCTTGAAGGATTTGTTTTTTGATGAAGAGGATTCACTTGATGGTATGCAAGAGAAGAACTTCTGAGTGAGCCCGAGCGAAGAGGAACGACCGACGAGTAGACAAGAGGACAAAGAAGAAATGGACCTGCAAGAAATAGAAAATTCAACGTTAGAAGTTGGACAAGTGAGTAGGGAAAGGCTGATAGGATTGCAACGGAAGGATGAAACGTTAACAGAGTTATTGTACCGTGTGGTGGACGAGACAGAGGCACAGCAGTCTCCAACCTGTCATTACTCTTAAGGATAGGATCCTTATGAGGAGACATATACCCGCTGATATCCCTGGGAATGCTGAATGAAGGATATATAGTTAGATATTGATTCCCTCACTGTTGAGAAGACATGTGATCGTTGTAGTGCACGGGACAGGGCATATGGGGATACTGAAGATGATACCTTTTCTGGCCTGGCATGCATAAGAACGTGAGACAGTTTTGCCCTGCATGTCACGTATGACAGATGGCTGGAAAGCCAAACCAGTACATTAAGAAAGCTCCTTTACATCCGATAAAAGTGCGAGGAGAACCCCTCAGCAAGGTAATGATCAACATTGTGGAACCTTTACCACGAATGGAAAAAGGTCACGAATATATGTTAACCTTGATGTGTCCAGTGAAGAGATACCCAAAAGCCATACCAATCAGGAACATCAGTGCCAAATAATCGCTGAGAAGTTACTAGACTTTTTTACTAAGTTTGGTATACAGGAAATCGCTCAAATTGACCGAGGAACGAATTTTCACAACAAAGTTATTTCAGTACATAATGAAACAATTGGATGTGAAACAACAACTATCAACTGCTTATCATCCAGAGAACCAAGGTGCATTAGAGACGTTTCATCAAACGTTGAAAAGTATGTTAACGAAGTTCTGCCACGAAACGGGGAATGAATAGGACATCGAACTACCGTTGATGTTATTCGAGATACGTAATGCTTGTCAAGAAAGCATGGAATTTAGCCCGAATGAAATGGTATTTAGACGAAAAGTACAAGGACAGAAAAAAAATTTTGGAGGAAAAGGGAAAGATCGAGAAAACACGGAAGGAGAAAATGTCAAGGATTTTAGGAAAAAGGATCAGCTAGGTAGGGAAATTTCCCTTAGAAGACGTGAAAACGAGTCAAAGACTGACAAAGAAAAGGTTTGGTATGAAGAGTATGAACAGACAGTTTACTGTAGGAGGGCAGGGGATGGTTTACGCATCAGTATGCAGATTCCCTCTCGCCAATGAGTTCCCAGAAGCAGTCTGGATTTTGGAGGAGAGCAGTGATCAGACCTACGTTTTCATGATATCAGGAAAAAGGAAAAATCTGAGGAAGGCCATATTGACCTCGAAACCGATACTTGAAGCACCGAATTTCCCCAAGAAATTCCTCATCCAAGTGGATGAGTCAGATAACGGATTGGACCTGTCTTATTGCAAGAATATAAGGAAAGAATTCTTCACCCTGTTTGATTTATGAAGTTGAAGCTGAAGAAGAAGCAACGGGTCAACTTGACAGTTGAAACGGAACAGCTGGTGCTAATTGCAGCGTTAAACAAGTTTTTAATCTATGGGAATCGACCACAAAACAAAGCTATAACAGTGTATTTGAATAATAATTCTTTAACTTTTGCTAATAAGATGAAAAATGATAATTAAAGGTTAACTAGGTAATCATTATGTTTGCATTTGTATTGTATTAATGTTAAGCACATATCACATAAAGATAACGTGTTTGCAGATTATTTATCTCGGGCTTAATCGATGGATTCAGGCCCAGAATTAATAATATCTTGGGGGGGGGGAGCTATATCACAAATCTGGTCTAGTGTAGAGTAAAATACAATAGTTTATTCATCTTTTTTATGTTTTCATATGTTCATTGAAGAGGTTAGCCAGCTCTTATGATGAGTTCTTCTCTTATAGAATTAAGTTTATTATGTAAATTATGTAAGACTTTCATTGTTAATTTCATTGTATTCTTTATTCAAGTTAGTATTTGTAAATTTACGTTATTTTGAGGAATAAACTTTTTATTTCTCATATTTATGTTACAAAATCTTGCATAAACTTTTTGAGAGTGGTATGTGACCAAACAAGATAGGAAAAAGGGCTTATGTAATGTTCTTTTATATTTTTATGAGGTATTATGTCATGTCTAGGAGAATATACGCAATATGCCTTGTGCTTTGGAAAATTCCCAAAAACCTAGTGATAGATGTTATCTTTTTCTTATTTTGGGGACAAAGGTTGGGCAAAGCTAGCTGAGTGAGAGAGCCATCTGGCGTTGCGTGATAGGGAATCCCAGCCTTAAGTCATCACCATCTCCCCTCTCTCTCAGCTCATAGTATTGTTTTAAAAGTGTTCAGTACCTATAGTGTGTCCTCTCCAAAGTAATGTTGTGACCTCATATATATCGTGTGTAGTGAGTTAAAACTTTGCTGTAAATCTAGTAGTGGTTTTGAATTCATGGTGTTGTGGTGAGTGTTGGCATTATGTAAAGTTTTTGTAAATAGCCTTGTAATACCGAGAAAAGATTTTGTATCGTGATCTGGTTATCTATCTCCATTATGTATCAAACCTAATTATTTATATTCAGTTTTAATTTCAAGTGAAACCATTAATGATATAATTTTCATTGTACTATCCCTTTTGTCTTTTTTTAGGCTGTATTAAGATTTAATTTTCAAGTCAAGTGATTATATAATTTTCAGATCCTAACATTTTTGCCTTAATCTGAGTTTTGTTCAGACTTAATATATCGAGTGATTTATTTGTTTTGTGTAAATTCTTTCAAAGTTTTGTAATTTATATAGAATATATTTACTTTTGTAAAGAGTATTATTTCAATCATCAATTTTTATTGCAACCTCGCTCGTATCATGTAAAGAACTGTAGCAGTTTTGGTTGAATAATTCTTAAGAATAATTACCCTGTTTTGCTTTTAGTGTACTTAAGAGACCTGTGGATATTCAGTGTTTTATATATTGCTGCCTGTGAGTTATTTAACTGTCTAAGAATTCAGGTATTAATATTTCCAAGTGTAACATATTTAATGTAAAAACAAATAAGTGAGTTTGGAATTCATGAGGTTGTTTAACTTACCAGTCGCAATACATATTATATTATATGTTTGGTTCTTGTAAGGTGAGTTCCACTCATATAGGTTTAAGTAATACATGTAAATTACATAAGTCTTTCATCATTCATATAATTGTATTTCAATTCAATTCAGCATATGTAAATTCACGTTATTTTTAAGAATTAACATTTTATTTTGTGTGATTTTGTTACGAAGTCTTATGTTATCTCGTTTAGGTATGCTGTATGACCCACAGGAGGTATGAGCACGAGGGATTACGTCATTTTTATGTTTCCCCGTGGTTAGAAAGTGCATAAATAGTCTGCAATTAGATTTTCACGTTTCTTTACCATCACGAGAGAGAGGTGGCCGAAGTTATCTGAGACAGAGTTATATTGCCACATACCTGGTACCCGTCCTTGACTCGAAAAGGCAGCAACCATGGCACTGTAGCCCTACTCCCACGCTTTCAGTAGGCCAAACTAGAAGGTTCTGTAATAATTGATTCAATATACGTATATATATATATATATATATATATATATATATATATATATATATATATATATATATATATATATATATATATATACATATATATATATGTATATATATATATATATATATATATATATATATATATATATATATATATATATATATATATATATATATATATATATATATATATGATTATATATATAATCATATATATATATACATATATATAGATATATATATATAAATATATATATATATATATATATATATATATATATATATATATATATATATATATATATATATATATATATATATATGTATATATATACAAATATAAATAAATATATATAAAGATATATATATACATATATATATATATATATATATATGTATGTATATATATATATATATATATATATATATATATATATATATATATATATATATATATATATATATATATATATATCCCATGAATGCATGGCAGCAGAAGAGACCCAGCCTATCCCTCTGAAAGAGTCAACGTCCTACTGCTCTCTCTCCTCTTAAGTTTGTGTCCTCTCAAACGTGAATAAGTGATTTATATCCTACGTATATTGTGTATAGTGTTGTTCAAACATTGGTGAAATTATTCAATGTTAAATAGTGAAGTGCATTAGAAAACTTCGCTTAACCGTTTTGTATCCTTGTGTGAACCAAACGACGTAAGTATAACAGTTACATATATATAAATTTCATAATTGTATGTTTATTAGTGTTAAAGTGTTAACTTTTTTCATTAATTGTCAAATATTGAATATTTCTGAAAATGAATTTCCTTTGAAACAAGTGATTGTATAATTTTTCAAAGTA
>NC_090732.1:59690250-59692750 GCF_036898095.1 Palaemon carinicauda | reverse complement strand
ATGTGGGGACAGGACATGCGGTTAGCACGACAAAATGGCACTCAAACCAACGGTGCTCAAAACAACCAGGGCTCGCCTTTCTAACCTGTCCCACAATCATTCCTCAGTGGGATGACAAGGATCCAGTGAGGTGGCTCAATCACGTGGAGTCCCTATTTCAGATGTGTGCTGTGGCAGAGGATATGAACGCCCTACTGCTGGTAAAGTATATGTTATGGAAAGTGAAGGCTGCTCATTACACTCTTCCGTCGATTTATGGGAGGATTATGAGGTTGTCAGGAAAGCAGTAATTGAGGCCTACAAATTAAGTCCTGAGTATTGACACCATTAGTGGTGTGGGCTCTCAAAGTCCCCTATCATATTTAGGTCTGACTGGGTATTTCAGAAGAATAGACTCAACACCCTTTGGTACGGAGCTTCAAAGTGCACTGCTTACAGCGACCTACTAGAGCTATTCAAAATCAAGGACTTCCATAAGAATTCCCCACAAGCATTCTCCATCTACATCTCTGAGAAGAATACAGCCAAGTTTATAGCATGCTGCAAGTGTGCTGATGAGTATGAGCTAGTCCAGTTTAACTCTGGGTCCTGCAACTCAGTCCAGTCAGGTAAGCATAGGCCTAAGCAAATTAAGTTCCACCTGCCAGGTGTGGTCAGTGCAGGAAATTTAACCGCTTGGGCGCAAACTGTTGGATGAAAGAATCCTCTCAAGCGGCGGAGTACACAAGATCCTAAAGCCGAAACCTGAGGGTAAAGTGAGGACGAGAAACTGTGCTAATGCATACTGTGTTGCTTTATAAGTGCTACAGACACAAAAAAATACTCGCTGTGTCCAAGTAGACCCTCATCTTCCTCTCCAGCTGCCCTCTCAATCTCTATTTGAGAAGCACCGAAAGGTCAACACGCTATTGGGGAGATCACCGTGGCTCCGCCTGAGGGAGACAGCTTTCCACAATTGATCCGAGCATCGAAGGATACCAGTGCAGACGTTTCGCTAATCCTGTGACATCAGGTTCCTATCAGTGCCAAAGCTCAACAGGATCGAAGGAGTCACCACAGATCTCCCTGCATTGGAATTGAAGGCAACCATGCCCCAGCTAGGCAAAAACTGCAGACTAGGGGTAGCGAGTGATCTCGAGCCTGCTCTTGGTTCAAGACCTCTTGAAAGGCGTACAGCACGTGCCACTGATGTGCAGGAAGGTAGCCGAGCCTGAGCCCGATTCTGTGGAGATGCCACCTGAAGAATGAGACAAATGGCTAGTGGAAATTGCCCTTGGTTAGATAGCTTGGTTAAGTGAGGAAGCCCAAAATTCTTTCTCCTCAGCCATAAGTCTGAGCCCTGTAGCCGAGATTTTTATTCGGATAAAGCTGTGTTGCTTACCACCAAAAGGGATAGAGGTATCCCAAACACCAGCCCAGAGGTCTCAGAAGAGGCTGAAAGGGAAGCATCCATCATCCCAGAGAGCTTAAGGAGTTGGACAGAGCTCAT
This sequence comes from Palaemon carinicauda, assembly GCF_036898095.1. Lineage (NCBI taxonomy): Eukaryota > Metazoa > Arthropoda > Malacostraca > Decapoda > Palaemonidae > Palaemon > Palaemon carinicauda. The sequence goes on along the minus strand of NC_090732.1, from coordinate 59,691,261 downwards.
CAGATTTTAGCTGTTGAACAAGATGCTAAACAACTACAGGGAAGCTGCCTATTCGGATGAAGCAGAAATTAATAATCTATCTAAGGAAAACTTCTTCCTGAAGGATGAGGTTCTCCTTAAATAAGCCGAGGCCTCTACAATCCCGCTGAGGCCCTACGCCATCAAGTGGTAGTGCCCCGTAACCTCTGTTTGTCAGTGCTACGCATGGCCCACAAGGGACTGGGAGGACACTTTGGTGTAAAGCATACTATCCAGCTTATCCAACATAAATTCTTCTGGTCGGGTTTGCAGAAGTTATTGGTAACCAAATAAAGGTAGTGCTGATAGTTCCTCTACAACCCATCCTATCCACTGGTATTCCCATCCATGATGTGCTGGTGGATTAAGTATGTTCCCTGCCCCGGTATAAGCACAGCAATTGATTCCTACTAACAATGATTGATCATTTCACGCGTTATTTCAAAGCTGTGTCAACTAGGTGTGCCAATGCTAGCCATGCTGTCAGAGGACTGGTAATTTTTTGTAGGTTTGGTTTTCCAGCCACAGTTCAGTTGGACAAGGGCTCTCACTTCATGGCAAGGCTGTTTAATGCTGCAATGGAGTACCATGGTATCCATCATCAGATTTCTACTGCATATCACCCAGAGAGCCAGGGACTCGTGGAGAAATCCCATCAAATGCTAGAAATGGTCTTGAAAAAGTTAGAGGAGACTGGCTTGACCCACAGGATACAGTCTTTTCAAGTTGCTGCACGCCCACTCCAAGCATGGGCCCCTTGACATACTCTATAAAGCCTGGGAGCTCCCCTCTAAGGCCTCCTGAGCGAAAGAGCTGTGAGGTATACAGGCTTTGTTACGAGCTGTCTGGGAAATTGCAAAGGCTTCTAAAGTAAAAGTACAGAGTATTACAAAAAGTCAAGTGAATCAGGAAATGTAAGACTGAAGTTTTGAAGTGGGAGACCAAGTCTAGTCCTCCGCCCAAGGAAAATGAGACCGTTGAGTAAAAAATTAA
>NC_090732.1:59670250-59685250 GCF_036898095.1 Palaemon carinicauda | reverse complement strand
ACCTTCCCCAGTCTTCTAATTAACGTTCCCTGTATGCCTAGCATGTGTCCTTGTCCAACAGAGCAAATTGGTGCACCTTAATTTTAAGTTTTCTTAAAAGTAGGGTGGAAACTTTATTTAACCAAGTTCATTTCATTCCACGTGTTTGTTATAAGATGGCAGATCTTGTTTACCTCCCAAACTAGAAGGATCTTATTTTTTATTAACTGCATGTTGTTTCATTAATCAATTATATAGTTTTATTTGTAACTTCATTGTTTAACACTTACAAGCCCAGCATTGATTTAATCTTTACCCCTTGAGTGAAGTGGGAAAATTTGGTGTTTGTCCTCTGTGAGAGGAGATTTAACTTCATCCCCTGCATGGGGATACATGGTTCGTCTTCTCTGTGAGGAAAATGGCGTTGTCCTATGCATAAAGTAATGTTGGCTTGACTCAACGATTGGCAAAGTTTGTCCCCAGTGTGAGGATATTTTTGTGTTACCTCCACATTAGGGAATATATTGATCTTTGTCCGTTTGTAAGTTTAAATTCATTTGTTTTTTTCATAAGATGATTATTTTATGTCCTTTTAGGGAGGAGATTATGTTTACACCACATGAGGGAAATCTTATATTGGTTTAGCATCTATGAGAGTGTTCTTTAACAGGGAAGTTGTTGATTCATGCGGACATTTGTTTTTTTAATCGTGCAGTGGTCACCTCAGTGCGCCCGCAACAGTGTCAGGCTCGGCCTGTTAACTTTTAACTTAAATTTTTTGTATTCATAAGCCCATGCGCTTTCCAACATATTTTGCTTCTCATAAGTAATTTAATTCAGTCAGTTATGGCCGCGCACATATATAATTCAGTTTTATAAAGTGTTAAACGTCACGTGACCGAGCATCGTCTGCTTGCTGGCCGATCCTTTTAAATTTCAAAGTACATTTGTTTTATTATTCAACCATTTTTACCCATTATGAGTAATTTTAAATATCAATTATCATGCTTGTAAACTGGTAAAGATTTATGTTCACGTTCCTCGATTTTGCCATAGAACTTTGAACATTCAGATTTACCCTTTGTTTTGCTTTTGTTGATTCCATCCATCGCACACGGTCAATCAAGGCGGACTTCACTCGTACCATAAACAACCCTCTTCCGCCTAATTCTGAAAGACTCAGCCCAGAGGAGATTAACGCTTGGCTTAAGGAACAGGAGTTAAAATTCAAACTCATTTGTGAGAACACAGACTTAGCACTTCATACTCTCGCTTCAATTAATTTTCCAAACACGGGTCCTGAAGCTGTGGGTCATTTTAAAACTCAGGTTGTTAACATAAGAGATAAACTTTGCAGTTATAAAACCTATTGAAGACGTCATTACGACAATCTTATTGTTAAAGTAAATTATCCAGTGCTTACTGCCTATTCGAGGAAAATTTAAATTGCTTTTAATAGCGTAAGGGCTCATCCTAATTTAATCATTAATCTGAATCAGTTTTGTTCTTTGTTGATGACACCTTTAGTGATGCATCCATTTGTAAATGCCATTAACAGTCCCTTAATTGATACCCCTAATGTCTCCGTCGTAAGTTCGGAGTTCATAATTTTTCATCAGTTGCCCTACCTGTTTGATCATTACATTTCAATATTATGCTGCCAGCACGGCACAAAATTAGTAAATGTATGTAAGTCCCTTCTGTTCCATCCTCATTTCCAAACCTTAAATCAGGGTTTAATTGATCTCAAACCCCTTTGGCAGCACCGCCTTTGATAGTGCGTCCCGGAGGAAATACCATTCACGGTCTTAACTTGGACCCCCCTAGTGGTGGTGATAATGGTGCCCAACCAAACCGTGTGTGAGGTCAGCAAAGGCCTGTACTGGTAGACTATTCTGTTAAGTTCATACCATCCCATAGACCAGTGCTCTCTTTGCCTGATTGTCCAATCCTCAAGCCTGTAATTACTGCTCCAACTCACGTTGTCGCTAAACCATCCACGTCAGAATTTGAAATCCTATCTCTCAGCGAGCCACGTGATTGCAACCTCAAGACTTTAGCAGTCAGAAAGGAACCCTTTACCCTAACAGTTCTTCACACATGTAGAATTACCACTAGAACTTAGATCTTGTTTATGATTCCCCTTGCTTGAGCACCACAGTACCACGAAAGTAATTTACTATTTTCATGCAGTTGTATATGTCACCACCATAAGCTTTTATTATTTTTGTAAAGTCATTCAGCAGCATCGTTTCTGTCAATTCCTTGTTTTCACTTCATAGCGTAAATTTAATTTTTGCCTTGACAAATTTTCCTGTTACTACAATCCCCATGACATCCTTCAGCTCGTGCTGAATATAGCTTGTAATTTTAATGTTCCCCTTTCAAACGTTTTCCTTCAAGAAGACATCCAAGATTCTCGCGGTCAGAATTACTATGTCCCCATGGACATAGCTTTTCTCTGTTTGTCATTCAAACTAGTGTCAGATAATTATTCACATATCAAGGCCGAGAAGGAGGCAACTTTTTTCCTTTTGTCACTTGATGAATACATAGCTTTATTCCTGCCAGTCAATTTATTTCCAAAAACATTTTATGTTAAACGTTGGATGTTGACTGCAAGTGGGATTCACCTTCATAATTTTGAATTTGTCATTTGCCAGAAATGTTGCTAAACTTGACTGCTATTGGCTCACGTTATGCTTGCTCTATCCTTACCCCTAGGAGGGGAGGGGGAGAGAATTGTGTACTTTACTTTAATTATTTGATTATCCTTGCATCATATGTTTAAAGTTAACTCTGCTCACTTACTTAACGCTTCCGTGAAGCATTGCCTGCAGGTCAAGTTTTCCACACATTCACATTCATATATAATTTGTACTTGATTGATTTTGATTAACGCTAAAGACGTTTTTTTAACTTTTAACGGAGGTTGATGTAAAGAATGACTTCACTCTTCATTCATCCAATATATTTATCTTGCGTACTGACAGGTAATTTAATGACATTTGCTAGAACTAACCCCTCTCTCCTTTCTTTCTCCCCATATCCCCAAGGTGTGAAGAATTTTTCTTCACTCCTCTCGTTTTATAATTTGGTCGCGCTCACAATATTGTAGTTACCCCTTAAAATCCGCCCCCCCCCCCAACTACTTTACGTTTTTTTTTACCGAAGACATTGGAAGAACTGCTCTAAATCAACTGAACTCGTTGACACTAGTGTGCGCCATGTCACAGCGTAGAAATGCAAAACAAAAGGCCTACGCTGGCATACAATAGTTCTTTCCTCAAACTAAGTGTTTAGAGATAAAATATTACACTAGTTTTTAATATAACGTTAGTACTGCTGACTTATAAGCAGGTTATTTTATCTTTCAGTACCTATTCAGCTCTGTTAATTTTGAGATGTATACCTAGTGCACCAACCCCTTGCTAATTGCTCATTTAATTTATTAATTTTAAGTAAGTTAGAATAAGTAGGATTATTGTGTATGTATATTCCCTTAGAGCATTGCATTGCCTTATCCTAAAGTCCCGATATGGCACCTCAACTGGATTATTCTATGCACCATGACCCTCACTTGTTTGGAAGCTCGAACCCAGGTGAACCCACGTAACCTAAGGGTCGGCCCATTTGCGCACGAGCCGTAGTTGTGACTGGCTGACTGACCTGGTCTGTCAATCTCTGCACCTCCGGCTCACCCCAACCCCAACTTGACTCCTACCAAACAAATGAAAGGAGTGCCTAGGACCGGTCGGCTGGAAATAGGGAAGAAGACGAGCCTGGGAAACTCTATCTACAGAAAGCGAGAATTCCGGGGGTGGGCCAACCAAGGGTCCAACTATTTAGTTAATGGCTAATTACCAGCAACAAGCTGTAACAGCCATTTAAGGACAAGGGGTGTCATAAGGAGTACAGGTACCACGTGGCCACAGTTTTCACCACATTTTTAGATTAGATGAGATTTTCATTTTGACTTAACTTAGTTTAACTGGCTTTTACATATTTTGGGCTGAGCGGGTGGGATTTTGTGTAAAAAAATTTGCACATAACATTTGCTTTAAAGACTAGTACAGTCTTGGGTCAAATGAACCTGTGTCCGGCCCTACATAAATCATTTATCATATGGCAGAAGACCTTGTGTCGCCTATGTTGTGATTGCCTTTTGATTTGCATTTCTTTTATTACATTTGGTGTTTGTTTGAAACTCTTTTGCTTGCTGTCTTCATTGTAAATGTTGTGTAATAAAGTAACAATATTAGGTTAATTACCCTTCCGTATTACTACTTCCTTTTTTGATTGATTATATCTAACATGAATATTTAATATCGAGACAGTGTACCCGATATATTGAAAGGGTAATAATAATGTTAGAAAGTGGTTTAGTATTGAGTCTATTTGCTTTGAAATTAAAGATCCTTTGTCTTTAATTTTTACACTACAACAATATATCACTGCTCGCTCCATTGCCTTTGTCTATGTAAACGTAAATGCCTGTTCAGCATTTCACTGGGGTCCCTGGTATGGAGCCGAAACAGGGCCTAAGAGTGTAGATGATCTTAGATTGACAAAACTAAGGTAGACCAACCATTAATTACTTAGTCACATGAGGGGATTTTAGGTCTCTGGACAGAGAAGACTTTATTATCAGAGTGAAGGTTTTTGAACTAAGTCATCAAAATTATTAACAGGGATTTTATACCTTCAGTGATATTGCTCCCTTTCCTTCCCTGCTGATCTTTGCTTACATGACATAAGGAGACTTTCCTAGAACAACATGTTCTCACTCAACAGTTAAATAAAAAACCTTTTTCCACAAGTTCAAACATTCCATATACCATCTGTATCTAAATTGTCTTAGTGTCGGAACTAGTTTGGTGGCTCTAGCTTTTACTGCTTTCAGTCTATCTATATCATTTTGAATACTTGGAGCCCAGAATTGGACTCTGTTGTATTCTATATGTGGTCATACTAGCGATGTATACAGCTGCAGAACAATATCTTTGTTTCTGTATTTGAATTGTCTCTTTACGCAACCTACTAGTTTCTATGCTCTCCATTCAACTTCCATGCTCTGTTTGGAGAATAATGCTGAGATCTTCCTCCTGTTCCACACTTTCTATTTTATTACCCAGCAGCGAGTAGTTTATTTGTGAGATAGTTTATTCAATGTGCATAACTTTTCATTTCTCCAAGTTGAAATGCATTTGCCATTTTCTGGACCATTTAATTAGATCCTCTCTTAACCCTGGATAGGTACGCTCCTCGGACACCCCTTTAAGGGTATACTCGGACGCGCGCGACCCCGACGCCAAAAAAAATTCTTGAAAAATCAGTTTTTGCAGTAACCTCCGTTTTTCTTTTGCCAAAAAAACTTCAATGAATGCTTAAAACAACTGTAAAGATAAATACTACTCATCTGCAGGAAAACTATTTATTATAAATATTTTTAAAAATTAAGTAGAAAAAAAAGACCTTACATAAAGATTCATAAAAAAAAAGTTTATACATATATACACAAATCCTTTTAGGAATTGATTCTTGAATGTTTAGGACACATCTTGATGTATTTTGGATGAAGTCAGACCCATGGAGGTGAAGATCTGAAATGAGAAACAAAAGGTAACTTTTTTTGGCCAAAAAAATTTGTCCAAATTTCATGAATTTTTTTGGGTACCCAAATGAAATAGGAAGTGGCTAATTTTTTTAGAGAATAAACATATGTTATCCTAAAATAGAAATATGTAAAAAAATCTTCATTATTTTGTAAATTACATTTATATCAGGGGCCATATCTAAAGGTAATATTTTGAGTACTTAGAAATTTCGTAAAAAAATACATATATTTAATATATAATATGATATTTATGCAGGTAAAAATATACCAAAATATCACAAATTCTATAGGGAACAAGAATATATATAGATAGGGCAACTTACGCTTCGGATATGTCTACAAAATGGCCGCCAACCACACTGACTCAGACTCCCTAATCTGCCACTTGAAATGTAGGAAGGGTATGTCAATTTCAAGGTGTTATTTACTAATCTAATTATTCTTGGATATGCATAAAAATTGTATGGTGGGTTGCTGGATAATTGTCGATTATTTTACGACTATAAAATTAAAATTCTGACCCAAAAAAAATTTTTGAAGGGAAATAAAATCGAAAAAAAAATGTAAAAACAATATAATATTTTAGCTAAAAAAATTTGATGATATTCAATCAAAAAAGAAGTAAACAAAATTTTCCGACAAATAAACATCTAGAGGAATTATTACTCTGTGATAGTTCCTTAGTACGTAGTAATTTTGAAAGAAATGGGAAAAAACGAAAAAGTGGTAATCGCAGGAAAATCGAACACATACCTATATATACGCCATATCTGGCTAAAAATAAAGATAGGCATGGGTAGCCAGATCATCTAGAAACACTTTCCAACACTATAAAAATACAAGTTTTGCGACACTACTTGCCAATTCCTTACGGTAACATGACTAAGTAAAAAAATGAAAAACAAATAAAAAGGGGCACTCGCGGAAAAATGGCCAACATTCTAATATACGGCATTTCAGAAAAAAAAAAAAATTCAGCCACGTACTAGGCAAACCATCAAGGCACATTTTCCGACAAATAAACATCTAAATGAATCATTACTGTGTGATAGTTCCTTAGTACGTGGTAATTTTGAAAGAAATGGGAAAAAACGAAAAAATGGCAATCACCGGAAAATCAAACACATACCTATATATACGCCATATCTGGCTAAAAAAAAGATAGGCATGGGTAGCCAGATCATCTAGAAACACTTTCCAACACTATAAAAATATAAGTTTTGCAACACTACTTGCCAATTCCTTACGGTAACATGACTAAGCAAAAAAATGCAAAACAAATAAAAAGGGGCACTCGCGGAAAAATGGCTAACATTCTAATATACGGCATTTCAAAAAAAAAAAAATTCAGCCACGTGCTAGGCAAACCATCAAGGCACATTTTCCGACAAATAAACATCTAAATGAATCATTACTCTGTGATAGTTCCTTAATACGTAGTAATTTTGAAAGAAATGGGAAAAAACGAAAAAATGGCAATCACAGGAAAATCGAACACATACCTATATATATGCCATATCTGGCTAAAAAAAAAGATAGGCATGGGTAGCCAGATCATCTAGAAACACTTTCCAACACTATAAAAATATAAGTTTTGCGACACTTCTTGCCAATTCCTTACGGTAACATGACTAAGTAAAAAAATTAAAAACAAATAAAAAAGGGCACTCGCGGAAAAATGGCCAACATTTTATTATACGCATTTCAGAAAAAAAATTTCAGCCACTTGCTAGGCAAACCATCAAGGCACATTTTCCGACAAATAAACATCTAAATGAATCATTACTCTGTGATAGTTCCTTAGTACGTAGTAATTTTGAAAGAAATGGGAAAAAACGAAAAAATGGCAATCACGGGAAAATCGAACACATACCTATATATACGCTATATCTGGCTAAAAAAAAAATAGGCATGGGTAGTCAGATCATCTAGAAACACTTTCCAACACTATAAAAATATAAGTTTTGCGACACTACTTGCCAATTCCTTACGGTAACATGACTAAGTAAAAAAATGAAAAACAAATAAAAAGGGGCACTCGCGGAAAAATGCCCAACATTCTAATATACGGCATCTCAGATAAAAAACAAGACATGCACGTGTTAGCCCAACCATCAAGGCACACTTTCTAACACATAAACATGAAAAAAAAAATCAATAATATACGGCAATTCCTTACTACGTAGTAAATTTTTACAAATATTGAAAAAAAACAGAAATTGGCAACCGCAGTTAAATACCCAATATACCAATAACTACGTCGTATCTGACAAAAACAAAGTCACGCATGGGTAGCCAGATCATCTAGACACACTTTCCAACACTAAAAAAGCAAAAGTTTTACGACACTATTTGGCAATATCTTACGGAAAAATTACTTGGCCAAAAAATGAAAAAAAATGAAAAAGGGGCACTCGCGGTAAAATGCCCAACATTCTAATATACGGCATCTCAGATAAAAAAAAAGACATGCACGTGTTAGCCCAACCATCAAGGCACACTTTCTAACACATAAGCATGAAAAAAAATCAATAATATACGGCAATTCCTTACTACGTAGTAAATTTTTACAAATATTGAAAAAAAAACAGAAATTGGCAACCGCAGTTAAATACCCAATATACCAATAACTACGTCGTATCTGACAAAAACAAAGTCACGCATGGGTAGCCAGATCATCTAGACACACTTTCCAACACTAAAAAAGCAAAAGTTTTACGACACTATTTGGCAATATCTTACGGAAAAATGACTTGGCCAAAAAATGAAAAAAAATTAAAAAGGGGCACTCGCGGTAAAATGCCCAACATTCTAATATACGGCATCTCAGATCAAAAAAAAGACATGCACTTGTTAGCCCAACCATCAAGGCACACTTTCTAACACATAAACATGAAGAAAAAAAAAATCAATAATATACGGCAATTCCTTACTACGTAGTAAATTTTTACAAATATTGAAAAAAAACAGAAATTGGCAACCGCAGTTAAATACCCAATATACCAATAACTACGTCGTATCTGACAAAAACAAAGTCACGCATGGGTAGCCAGATCATCTAGACACACTTTCCAACACTAAAAAAGCAAAAGTTTTACGACACTATTTGGCAATATCTTACGGAAAAATGACTTGGCAAAAAAAGGAAAAAAAATGAAAAAGGAGCACTCGCGGTAAAATGGTCCTCGTGGTGATGAACGACATTAACTAAAAAAAAAATCATGCACATGGTAGCCAAACAATCCACGAAGACTTTCCACAACTGATAACCTATACAAGTTGCACCATTCTACGACAATTTCATAATACGTAATAACTTTGATAATTATGCAAATTACCTTAGAAGGGTAAACTCGGTCGCGCTCGACCCCGACGTGTCTCAGAAATCGGGGAAGGAGTACAGCTACAGCAATGCACATCTGGACACTACTAGAGCGTGTAGGCGAGACACCTACTGCAGGTCGATCACCCACAAATTCAGTCACGGGGGTGAGTCACGTGAGAAAAACCTCTTTTTTTTTGACGCTCGGGGTCGCGGATGACCCACCGTACCGTTCCAGGGTTAAGGTGTTTACATCTCCTGAGTTGACAACGTTTAGCACTAATCTAATATCATCGGTAAATTTGGCTATTCTACTAGTTAAGCCTAAATATATGTTGATAATGTAAATCAGAAATAGTAATGAGTGAAGGACGGAGGTACTCTGCTTGTAACAGCTGCCCACTCTGAGGCTTCTCCACTGATTACAACTCTCTGTTTTCTGTTTGTCAACCAATCTTCGATCCATTCAGCTGGCTCGTCAATGATGCCTATAGTGCTCTAATTTTAACCATAATCTTTAATGAGGGACTGCCAAAAGCCCTTTGAAAGTCTAGGTACATGATATCAATTACCCTGCTTTTGTCATATTTGCTAAACATATTGTGGATAAAATTCCAACACATTTGTTACATATGATCTCTTTTGTCTAAAACCGTGTTGGCTTTCTATCAGAAAATTATTTTTTTTTTTATATATGTTCTACTAATAAATCTACTAAAACCGATTACCAAATTCCAGGTTCTTCTTTTGGTCCCTTCTTGTAGACTAGAGAACATTGATTAGTTTCTACCCTTGTGGTGCCTCTGTTTCGTTGACTGTTTTTCATGATATTTTCTAAGTATATAAGGTTATCACTTCTAGCTCTATAATCTCTTTTGGATGAATATCATCTGGACCAGGTGCCTTAGACTTACTGAGTCCTTTTATTTTCTTTTTCTTTTTACCATTTTCCATCCTAAAGGTGATTTTGCTTAGCATTTGTGGCCTTTTGTATTTGATAGCTGGTTTGGGGACGGTTGTTGATTCTTCACTATGGAATATGTTACTGGAATATGCATTCATCAGTTCGGCTCTTTTCCAAATCATTTGTGATAAGATTACCCTCTGAGTTTGCTAAAGGGCTAACGTGGTTTTTTAATGGTTTTCTACTGTTTATATGTGCAAAATATTCTTTTGGGTTTTCTTTCCTAGCTAAAGGCATTCTTTTCTCTTCATTGATCTTGGGTTTTCTAGCTAGTTTATTTACAGATCTGCTTGACTTTTTGTGTTCATAAGTTTCACGAATTAAGGGCATTAGATCCTATGTTTCCTGTCTTTGCTTCGTATAGAAGTGGCCATTTCTCGGTAAAACTTTTTGGTTGTGGAGTTCTATTTAGTAAAAGTTTTCTATGCAGTATACATTTTGCTCTTTTTTGTATACTTCTGCAAAAGAGTCCCATTGCGTGTCCTTGTTCCCTCTTTCTCCGTATTCTAAATTCTTGGTGTATTCCTTCAGTTTTATCCAGTTACCTTGTCTGTAGTCTAGCTTCATTATAATTCCTTTTATAATTAACTTTTGCCAATATTTTCTCCTACTGAGACACTGAATGCTAAAGTTTCTTGCGTTGTAACACAATATCTAGTATGCTATTCCCCTAGTCAGTTGATCGACCCATTGTTGGTAAATTCTAGTAGCCTGTGTCTTTATTATTATTATTATTATTATTATTATTATTATTATTATCATTATTACTATCCAAGCTACAACCCTGGTTGGAAAAGCAAGATGCTATAAGCCCAAGGGCTCCAACAGGGAAAAATAGCCCAGTGAGGAAAGGAAATAAGGAAATAAATAAATGATGAGAATAAATTAACAATAAATCATTCTAAAAACAGTAACAACGTCAAAATAGATATGCCATATATAAACTATTAACAACGTCAAAAACAGATATGTCATATATAAACTATAAAAAGACTCATGTCAGCCTGGTCAACATAGAAACAATTGATCCAACTTTGAACTTTTGAAGTTCTACTGATTCAACTACCCAATTAGGAAGATCATTCCACAACTTGGTAACAGCTGGAATAAAATTTCTAGAATACTGTGTAGTATTGAGCCTCATGATGGAGAAGGCCTGGCTATTAGAATTAACTGCCTGCCTAGTATTATGAACAGGATTGAATTGTCCAGGGAGATCTGAATGTAAAGGATGGTCAGTTATGAAAAATCTTATGCAACATGCATAATGAACTAATTGAAAGACGGTGCCAAAGATTAATGTCTAGATCAGGAATAAGAAATTTAATAGTCCGTAAGTTTCTGTCCCACAAATTAAGATGATAATCAGCAGCTGAACACCAGACAGGAGAACAATACTCAAAACTGGGTAGAATAAAAGAATTAAAACACTTCTTCAGAATAGATTGATCACCTAGAATCTTGTAAGACTTTCTCAATAAGCCAATTTTTTGTGCAATTGAAGAAGACACAGACCTAGGCCAAACCACATGTCATGTGTATATAGTATGAAAAGTAATGGGCCAAGAACACTACCCTGTGGAACACCGGATATCAGATTCCTATACTCACAATGGTGCCCATCAACAACAACTCTTTGAGATCTATCACTTAAAAAATCAATAATAATGCTAAGATACGACCCAACCACTCCCAACTCTTTGAGTTTGAAAACAAGGGCCTCATGATTAACACGGTCTAAGGCAGCACTAAAATCAAAGCCAACCATACGAACTTCCTGACCACAATCAAGGGATTTCTATACAGCATTGGAGATTGTAAAAAGAGCATCACATGCTCCAAGGCCTTTATGAAAACCAAATTGCAAACTAGGGAATAGATGATTACCTTCAGCAAACCTATTAAGATGTTTTGCCAGAAGACGTTCAAAAACTTTAGATAATATGGGAGTTATGGAAATTGGGCGGTAATCAGTGGGACTTGAGCTACCACAAATACATTTACATAGAAGAGTAACATTACCAATTCTCCAACAAATGCTAAAAGCTCCTCTTCTTGCTAACTTGCACAAAATAACAGATAACTTTGGAGCTAAAAAATCTGCTGTCTTTATAACAAACAAAGGAAAAATGCCATTTGGGTCTACACCTCCATAAGCATCAAGGTCCATCAACAGAGCTTTAATCTCACGAGATCGAAAAGCTGAACTAGTTAGTTTAGCCTCAGGAAAACAGGAATGAGGTAGTTCAAGTTTTTCATTTCTCTGTTTACTGTCAAAAACATCAGCCAACATGGTTGCCTTTTCCTTTGGACAGTGAGTGACTGGGACATCTGGTTTAAGTAAACGAGGAACTGTTGCATCTACACCAAAGAGTGCAGATTTAAGGGTAGACCACCATTTATGTTCCTGAGTTGTACCAGAAAGGGTTTCTTTTATGGTTAAATTGTACTCCTTTTTAGTTGAGGCATAAACTCTCTGAGCAAAAGCTCGAAGCTGAGTATAGTTGTTCCAGGTCAAATCTGGTCTGTTACCCTTTCAAAGATGATAGGCCTCCTGCTTCTCCAAATAAGCACGTCTACAATCATCATTGAACCACGGTCTGTCCTTCACTCGGTACCTCAGCACACGAGAAGGGATACGCCTATCAATTATGTTGACTAGGTTCACATTCAAAGGGACAACAGGATCTACACTACTATATAATTGTGACCAACTCAAGCACAAAAGATCATGTAAAATCCTATTCCAGTCTGCTTGGGATTTCATATAAATTTTACAAGAGTATGATACATCAGGGACAGGCTGCTCAGTCTTCACTACTATGTATGATGTAGAATTCCGAATGTCACAATTTACTGCTGCATTGAAGTCTCCCATAAGGACAGTTAGCTTATTGTTCACTTTTTGTCCCAGTCATCTATACAGCTCTTCGTCCTGTTCTTGAATTGAAATTGATGTGGTGGTCTGTATATTACTAATATGGACATGTTTTTCCTATGGTGTTTATATTTGCACCTGCCACTTCATATTCAGTTTCTAATTTAATATCTATTGGGTTTAGGTGATTATTAACATAAAGTATTACCCCTCTACCTTTTTGCTAAGAAAATCCTTCTTGAAAAGCTTGAAGTTTGGGATTTCGTACTCTCCAGTAAAATCTTTTGTTTTGACTTGAATTCAGGGGTTGGTAATGCCTATGAAATCTAGTTCCTCGGTAGCTATCAATCAACTGACGTTTTCCATTTTGTTTCTAATTGACTGAACTTTGAATTGTGCCACTCTTATGGAATTTCCTATCTTTTTTTCTCTGCCTCTGTGGCTTTGCTAGTTTCCTTTGATTTACCAGTTAGGATATATTTTCATCTGCATTATTAAAAGTTACTACCAAATTTCCCCTATTTACTGTTAGAGAATTCTTTAAGGGTTTGGTTTCCTAGGTAAGTGTAGCCTACAGGTTGAGATTAGGCTGTTTTCCGTATATTCTCTTACCTCCCTCACTAAAGTATATTCCATCTCTTTTGCATGATTTATCTTGCCATCGAAAGTGTATCAAGGATCTATTCATGTAACTTTCTTTTTCTGGCATATGGACTTTAGCCTTTCATTTATCTCTTTGGCCTTATTGAGGACGAAGTAGATAGCGTTTATTCTTGGGAGAATACCTATGACTATTGTATTATTGGTCTTGTTCTTAGCATTCCAATAGTTTTATTTCTCTAGCTGCTTAACCAAGGGCTTTGTTTGGCCAGCAACCTTTCTTAGAAACAGGTTGTTTTCGCTCTCAAGAACAATAATAGTGGTCTTGTTGTTCTTCTTCAATCTTCTGTACGTTGGCGCCTAAATAGGGCCTGACCTTTCTCTTCTTAACGAGACCAAAGTCGCCCCCCTGGGTCCTTTACCATGAAGACTCCAATTAGCACAGTTCCCCCTCCTCTTCCTCTGCTAGTAGGGAAAACTGTTTCTGGTGCCAGTTACATTTCTAGGATGTTGTTTTGTCTTGCTCTTTGCTACCCTTCTTCTAGTAGGTTGCATGAACACTGTTTTTGTTGATAGTTATTTCCCCCTTAAGTTTTGTCTTTGATTTTACCTTATTTTGTACCATCTTGGATACTAATCCCATTTTCTACATCATCGTCTATGACTTCTTAGTTTCTTATTTGTATCTGTTGGAAATTTGACATAATCTCTATCATTTGTTTTCTTAGCTCTTGGACTTCATTTTTCAATTTTAATAATTCCTGTTACTGCTTGCAAAACAGGCATATACTATTACGGTAGAGGTTTGCAGTTCACCCTTCTTTGAAGGCAAGGCACCATTTGTTTACTTGGCACTTTGAACACCTATGCTTTAACTTCAGTCTCTCACTCATCTCTGCCTCCTTTATGATATTATCTGATATGCATTTATTTAGGGATCTTTGCTAACTACTTTATTTTCGTTCTTTTTTAGCACTAATATAAAAAAGGGTATTGTGGCTGATATTTCACCCACCTGCTACTGTATCCGCTTGATCCTAAATGACTTGACATTTTTTCTGTCCCAAACCACCCATAATTGCTGTCAAACCAACAGTTCATTCCCTCAACGTTGGGATGTCCTTGACGTGAGGTGATCAGCACCCAACTGAACAACACAAAGCAGAAGTCATTTTTTTTTTTTTTTTTTTTTTTTTTTTAAGACAGGATTTACAGCAGAACTCGGAAGGCTAGTGATTACCAGGGCTACAGGACACTCAAGAACAGTAAGACTCCTAGGTACTACTTAGTATTACCATGAAGCAGCAACTGAGGTTTTTGGTTAGCCAGGACTCCAACAGGCACAAAAGCTCTGTTAGCTTCAAGAGCAGTTCAGCCTATTTCACTAGAGAGAGAGAGAGAGAGAGAGAGAGAGAGAGAGAGAGAGAGAGAGAGAGAGAGAGAGAGAGAGAGAGAGAAAGAGAAAGCGGCCAGGAAAGAAGGAGGAAAAGGAGAAGAGAGGTAGGGATAGAGGGCCGGGGTAGGGAGAGAGATGGAAAGCAAAAGGTAGCGAGGGAGAAGTGAGGGAATTAGCAGGGGGCTGTGGGATGGAGAGCAGGAGGGAGGGAGGGAGGGCTAGAAGGGAATGGAATAGGAAGACC
>NC_090732.1:59640250-59665250 GCF_036898095.1 Palaemon carinicauda | reverse complement strand
TACTTTAATGCATTTGCAAATGTCGTTAATTCAGGCGTTTACTCCTGTCGTAATAAAGTCCAGGCCAAGTGAATCAGGTAAATAGGTAAAGCAATTCAAATACTTGGTCTCCCCTATCCTTCCCCTCTACTTCCCTCCCTCTGTCTAGACCCTCCTCCTATCACTCCTGTACCTTTCCTAGTCTCTCCGGTGTCGCTTACACTACCTTTTCTGTAACCTGTTATGTTGTTAATAACGGATAGAATTGATATGTAGTTTTTTTGTTGTAATTATTATTAACATTTCATGTAATCGGTGTATTTCGTCAGGTTTTATGAGTTTATAGCTTGTAGCCTATTTATCAAACTAGGTGAACAAGCACTGAGGACTTTTTCAACTGTGTAAGAATAATGAAACACATTTTCCAAAGACGAGGTTGATGGGCTTTACCTCCTTGAAAGGTAGAAGAACAGTAATCAATTGTTTTATAGGTTGACCAAAAATTTTACATTCTATTTGCTCATTTTACCATTAACAATCATAATTTTGGTATCTGCTATGGTTTGTGCCTAAGCGTTTGTTTTACAGAGGAGGTTTTCCCATTATATTTATGACTGACATGTTAATTTGCCCCTGTAAAAGCAGAAATGCATTTGCATTACGTCTCCATTTTATATACAAAAAGGAACAAGCTAACAACAAACTAAGGATGAATATTAACAGGTAAGAGATACTTCAAGTTTGTTGGACAATGTGGCATAAGAAACACAAGCATATTACTGAATGATAAACCTCAACATTTACCCTATAATTCACTCTATATATATATATATATATATATATATATATATATATATATATATATATATATATATATATATATATATATATATATATATATATATATATAAATATATATATACATATATATACTGTATATATATATATAAATATATATATATATATATATATATATATATATATATATATATATATATATATACATATATGTATATATATATATATATATATATATATATATATATATATATATATATATATATATATATATATATATACATATATATATACATATATATATATATATATATATATATATATATATATATATATATATGCATATATATATATATATATATATATATATATATATATATATATATATATATATATATAAATATATATATATACATATATATATACTGTATATATATATACGTATATATATATATATATATATATATATATATATATATATATATATATATATATATGCATATATATACATATATGTATATATATATATATATATATATATATATATATATATATATATATATATATATATATATATATATATGTATATATATATATACATGTATATATATATATATATATATATATATATATATATATATATATATATATATATATATATATATATATATATATATATATATATATGTATATATACACACACACACACACACACACACAAGTGTGTGTCTGTCATTGTGCATATTAACCCAACAAATTATGTAGTTCGTAGATTTTTTTTACCATAGTTTTATATACTATAAGTATTTGTGTCACAGTATAATTTTCTGTATTCTACAGCTATTGTTTATTTCACACGTCTTTCAAGGAGGCAAAACTCATAAATTCTGTCTTTGTAAAGAGGATGTTTCATTATTTTTACGCTGTTGAAAGACGCCCTCAGGGCAAGTTTATCAAGTTGGATTGATAGGCTAAAGGCTATAAACTCCTTATACACCCTGATGAAATACAAAAATATCATGAAAGGTTAAAAATAATTATTATAACAAAAATCCATCATATCAATTCTATCATTTATTAACAAATAAAGCAGGTTACAGAAAAAGTAGAGTAAGCGACGCCGGAGAGACTAAGAAATGGGGTTACTGGAGGGATAGGAGGAGGGTTTAGACCAGAGGTTCTCAGCCTCTTTTTACCCATGGACCCCTTTTCCCTTCTTTTTTTTTCCTGGTGGACCCCTTCCTAACTATTGGTCATAAGACAATATTTTATTTATCACTAATATAAATTATTAGGTTTTGATAAACAAACAAATAGTATATAATTAAGCTTCATTTTCAAATAAATACTAATTCAATACAAATAAAGTATTCTACAATAATAATAATAATAATAATAATAATAATAATAATAATAATAATAATAATAATAATAATAATTTATAATAATAATAATAATAATAATAATAATAATAATAATAATAATAATAATAATAATAATAATAATAATTAGTAATAATAATACTATCAAAAAAATATAGTGATATTAATTCTTTAACAGTATCTTGTATTACAATATTATAATGTTTCTCCCATGGTCAAGCCGTTGGAAAATAGAGATCAGGCATTTGAATTCACTGTAGCATTTATGTACACTGGTTATTTTTTTTTTGTAAACAGTTAAAATGAAATATGTGATAGAAAAGAGAGATAGTCATATTTATTCAATGAGATCCCTGAGGTTGATGCTGCTCTGCGAGCTTTTGATAAAAGTTGAGAAAACACGACTAAATGCCGATTCAACAAGATAAGATGTTGGAAAAGCTATAACATAGATCTGTGCTCTATCCCAGAACAAAGGGTACTTTGTAGCAACATCATTTGTCTTCCATACATTGTACTTTCCATCTTTGAATTTTGTACGCATAATTTCATCACTTTGTAATTCGATAAGATGCTCTTGCAAAGATATGTCTTTATCGGCAACATTAACTTTGAAAGGAATTGAAACCCAAGTCGGTATAACCATCATGAGTAGGTCACTAAACTGAATTTGCATATCTTTACGCATATTTTCCATATATTCACCATATAATGCAAGATCTTCATCTTGCAAATCGCTGCTAACAGAGGCCAAACAAGGAAACTGTTCAGATGCACGACACCTGATATCATTTTTATACAACTGTAGTTTCCTCAGAAAAGCAACAATAGCAATTCTACTAGATATCAGATCAGAATCTTTTCCTTGGAGCTGTTTATTAAAAGAATTCAATTTTTCAAATATATCTGATAAGAAAAACACGTCACATTTAATTGCAAGCAGCTGTTCTCCAAGTTGTGTATTAGCAAGAAAGGAAACAATAGAATCCCCAAGTGCAATGAAGCGCTGAAGACAATTTCCCTTTGATAGCCATCTCACCTCTGTATGTAATACAAGCCTTTCAAACTCTTCTCCATTTTGCTTATATAATTCTTGAAAAAGGCGGTCTCTGAAAGAATTTGATTTTATACGGTTAAATACTTGTATTACGACAGTAAGGGCATCATGCAGACGTGCACTCAATTTCTTTGCAACTAAGTGTTGACGGTGTATCACGCAGTGAATACAAAATATTTCTGGGACAGCTTTTTTTAAATGTGCAATAAAGCCTTTGTATCTGCCTGTCATCGAAGGTGCACCATTAGTAGCACAAGCGATTATATTTTTGAGTGGGATATTGTTTTGCTGGAAATAAGTAACAACTTCATTAAAAATTGTTTCACCTTTTGTGTCTGTCACAAGACTTCTAGCAAGAAGCATCTCCTCTTTATGTCCTTCATCACTGTTAAATCTAACATATGCTAATAAAATGGCCTCATTATCTCTTAAAGTGGATTCATCAAGTTGAATGGCAAACTGTTTCACTTGCAAATGGGATATCAATTGTTTTTTTTTACATCCTCTGCTATTTCATCAATGCGTCGTGACACAGAAGAGTTGCTTAAAAGGAGGATATTAATAATTTCACTTGCATTTTGTTTCATAACTGACGAAATTATAACGGACACTGCAGGTAGAATTACTGTTTCACCAACATTATGGGGTTTTCCTGCTTTTGCTATTATTTTGATAATTTCATATGATGCCAGTAAACCATAACACATTTTACTCACTTTGTTATTAAACACTTGAGACACTGTTTTTCTAGTTTGGAAATCATCACGAAGTTTTTTAAAGTATTCTACTGGGTGATCTTTCTTTCCCGTGTGCTTCTTTTCTAGATGGATTCTTAGTTTACAAGGATTCATACTATCATTTGAAAGTACATCCATATATATGAGGCACATTGTTTTCGTTTCATGATGTGGTGCTTGAATAAATCCCTAAGACAAATATTCAACGGAATACTGTCGGCACTTCTCTTTATTTGGAGTAGCCATGGGATGTCTGCAAAAGAAAAAAATCATATATATATGTATTTATATATATATATATATATATATATATATATATATATATATATATATATATATATATATATATATATATATATATATATATTTATATATATATATATATATATATATATATATATATATATATATATATATATAAATATATATATATATATATATATATATATATATATATATATATATATATATATATATATATATATATACAGCTGGTAATACAATTATTGCAGTTCACAATATCTAACTATATATATTGCTATTCATTTTTATATATTTTTCGACAAATATAACACATATTTAGAAACAGAGTGCAAGATAAGTTTTTGGGGTTAAACTGGTAAATAGAAATGTTATAGTTGAAATAACTTGAATGATTGAAAAAAAACTATATAAGTCATTCACTATTATCATTAGGGTCACCAATGATATTTTTTACTTCCTCACAGTTGATAATTATATTCAGATAATTGACAAGATATGAATTGATACTTAAAATTTGTATCGAAACGGGAAAAATTTCCCATTTTTCTCTTCAGTCTTTTTATACTTTTATACTGGGAAGTGATTTTTTCGTTATTGAAATCCAGAAAAAAAAAATACAATAGAATGTCTATCCTAGGAACTTCTTAATATCTCTTACCTTTCCCCGATGGAGTTCAACGTTAGATTGAAGTCAACTGCTTGGGTGAATTTACTTTTTAATAAATTTTCCCTATAGTTGATCCACAGGAATAGACATAGAGCACTTAAACACCTGGGCACGGTGGGAGGTGATTTGAAGGGTCAATAATCTACCTACCTCCTAGTAATCCTTATTTTCTCAACGCAAAGTATTTGTCCTCACTCTTGACTAAGCCGGTCAATTTTCCATATATTTCATATATATATATATATATATATATATATATATATATATATATATATATATATATATATATATATATATATATATATATATATATATATATATATATATATATATATATAAATATATTGGTGATATCTGTCCTTTTTTACTTAATAATTCTTGTGTGAAATGACCAATGATGGTCACGGCCAGCTAAAATCCTAGATTAGCGGTCCTGGGTCAGTGCTCGTTATCGATAGGGATTCCTCATTACCACCAAGATATCAATTAGGGCAGAGGATTAACTTGAAGCCTGGTCAGATTGTTTTTAGTCGAAAAGGATAACTTTCCCCTAAAATCTAAGATTTCAGCGGCCTTATTTCTTTGGGTCGAATATAGAAGGATTTGACAGATTGAAGTATTTCTGGAATAAATTCCCTAAGGAGATTATAGTCCAACTTATTTAGGAAGGCAGCTGCCACTTCTTTCTTGACCTTGTAAAATCGTCCAGCCAAAATTGCGGTAGAAATTAAATTTTTGATAATAAAAGTTTTCATCATGGACCACCAAAATATCACTGTGGACTCCCAATTTGTTATGTTTTGCCTGTGGACCCCCAGAAATATTCCATGGACCCCTAGGGTCCATGTGGACCACGGTTGAGAACCCCTGGTCTAGACAGAGGGAGGGAAGTAGAGGGGAGGGATGGGGGAGTGTAGGTATTCGAATTTCTTTACCTACTTACCCGATTCACTTGGCTTGGGCTTTAATTTGAGAAGAGTAATAGCCTTAATTAACAAAATTTGTAAATGCACTAAAGTATAAAAAATTAGGGGTAGGTCTATAGAGTGCTGCATCAAAGTACCATTCTGATCAAGTAATTAATAAGAGAGATATTAAAGAAAAACTCTATTTTTGTCAGAAATGCATAGTAGGAGCTCTCATTACAAAGGATTTAAAGCCTCTCCAACACATTGACATCATAATTGAGTAGTGGGATTGATTAAGAGGAATTGTTTCTACATGGATATTCATATGTATCGCACATTATAACCTAAAATTCTTTGGTCCGTCCACACCTTGAGTATAATGTTCACGCTTGGTTACCATACTTTAAAAAGGACATTTTGAAATGGTAAAAGTCTAAAGAAGAATGATTAAATTGGTACCTGAATTAAAAGATTTGTCTTATGAGACAGACAAGGTACAGAAAACTAGGAATCATATCACTCCAACAATGAAGATTTCGAGGAGATCTGATCGAAGTATATAAGATCATCCATGGATTTAAGAATGTAAATATGAATGAATATTTTGAATTTGATAGTGATAACACATGAACGAACACCTACAAACTAAAAAAAAAGGATTTGATAGAACTGTGAGAAGATGTTACATTTAACTATTGTACACGACGTAGATTATGCAAAATCATTAACAGAAAAGGAAATTATATCCAGAATATATAAGATAGAACTCGATTTAAGATTTAACATGAGTATTTACAGTATTATACAAGACCCACGGAATACTCACTGCACACTAAAATTAATTGATGATATACATGTTTTTACGAAGTAGGTCTTGAGTTTACTTCACAAACTTCTATGCAGTAAGGGACATACGACATTGGTTATATTCATATATAAAAAGATGATATGAAAAACAGCTTCTGATGTTGAAGAGATTGATTTTTAACGCCCCGCCACAGGCCCATTCTTGAATTATCTTGTATAACTCACGCCTGTCAGATGGCTGGCGCCGAAGCAGAATGTAGAACTCTCATCCCAGAATACAACGATGTTTCAGAGTTAAAAATTGTTTTAAGTTTACATCAAAACACATGAACACATTGGTAGTTTTATTTTAACATCATATATGAAAAAAAATAAGCCCTTTTCACAACTTCTATCACATAATATACATAAATTTAGAGTACATATAACACAAGACCAAATGCGTTTTGCGTACGTGTTGTAAATTCCTGGAATGTTGTTAGTGCTCCTTCGGTAAGTGCATTCAGGAGTAGATTAGATGATCACTGGGATATGAGTAACTTGGCTAGTCATGACTAGGGGTAAAATTTGTGATAATTTGAATGAGGCAAAATTAATTATCTTTATTTCTCTATAATTGAATGATTGAATTTATTAGGATATAGTTTAAAACAACGTAAACAAAGTAACCATAGAGATAGAAATCCTGCATTCAACTGATACGCCATTCGATTTATGGTGCTGAACTGGTTACAACTACAAATATATTGTATGAAAGTCTAATGTTTTGCAATATATGTTCAGGTGAAACTCAAAGAAGACTAAGTCTTATTCTCCCACTGATATCAAATATGTAAATGGCAAATATGTAAAGTAAGATGAGATTCAGCAGCTGAAGACTAGACAGGAGAACAATACTCGCAACAAGGCAACAAATTGTAAGAATTAAAGCACTTCATAATAGATTGGTCACCAAAAAGGCTTTCTCAATGAGCCAATTATTCATAAAGGGTCACACCTGGAATTTTAAGAGTGGTATAGAGTTAAAGAAATATTATCAATGCGGAGATCAAGATGTTGAGGAGCCACTGTTTTAGAGTTCAACTTCATTCCCTATAATTACAATATAATTTAGTTGTTGTAATATTTTTCAACATAATTTGTAATATTTATGTGATATGATTAACAAACATAAGTGGCATGAAAAGTCCATAGCTTTATTATTGTATATCAAGTTTACCGATTGTGAATATATTATGTTTGAAAACAAAGTAATGTAGAAAATGCGCAGTAGATAGGGTGAAGGATGATGAAAATGGAAAAGAAGAAAATCTCCAAAGAAACAAAGATCAGGTTTTCCTTGGAGAAATGTCAAACATGAAGAAATTAAAAAAAAAAAGTCTCATGAAATGAAGTCAGAATTTTACAAAATCCTTCAAAATTTCATAAAAATCAAATAAGATAACCAACATCTTCTCTTCAATAGTTGCTACAAGAAGAATGTAGTAAATGATACGTGGAAGGTTAAGATACGCCTACTCTCTCTCTCTCTCTCTCTCTCTCTCTCTCTCTCTCTCTCTCTCTCTCTCTCTCTCTCTCTCTCTCTCACTCTCTCACGCACACACACACTTTCAAGTGGTAAAAAACGGATTTTGAGTGAAGCAAAAAATCAATTTTTGGGTGAGATGGCCATGTCGTCCTGATGGAAGTTCCTATATATGTACTACAGTGATATTCCCAGAGAATTCTACCTTTAGCTATCCAGAATTCTAACTCCTGGCGCGAATATCCTTAAATTTCTCTCAAGGATATCGCATAATATCAGAGAATGTATTCTTGACACGTCACATAGCAATCTGCACCCCTAATAGCGTTAACGCTTCGAGGGGGAAGTAGCAGAATAGAAGGGGAGCCGTATTAAGGTTACCCTAGTTCTCATACTATTGAGTATCACAACAGTGCCATATATAATATGGCGAACATTCCTTGTAGCATTGAGCATGGTGCTACAGATACAGTACTTCGGGAGGGATACTGTGTAGGTCTTTTCTTTTTAGAAAAGAAGGGTGGGTCCATCAGGACGACATGGCCATCTCACCCAAAAATAGATTTTTCGCTTTGCTCAAAATCCGTTTTTTGGGCGCAAGCCATGTCGTCCTGATGGAAGCGTACCAGAGCATTAATGTATCTGGATTTTCATCAGTGCCTTAACCTTGGGACAACATTTCTAAAGTCATTTGGACCAATTTAGACAAATGACGTTACCGTTATCCGTCATCATCACTAATCATAAGCAATGTTAGTGCTTTCTGCCCCCTACAGGGAAGAGTCATTCTAGACAGTAGAAAAAGGGGCCTCAGGGTTAGCATATATTGTATGAACAAACATAAGTATACACTAAATATACAAACAGTCTCAAAGTTTGTATATATTGTCAAATCAATATCAGTGTCTCTTATATCTATTGTTTGTGAGCATACAACTATATGAAGAATTCTTACTTTAGTAAGTCAAAGAACTCTGGCATTTTACACATGTAATTGTCGGGTGAATTAGGACGCAATACATTCTAATAGACATTTACTCCTAATAAATGACTAAATGAATTAACCAGTAAAACGAATGTAGCATGATAATAGAATTACACATGTAACGTATACAGAAATTATATTTCTTTCTTGAAAGGGAAAGAAATGATGAGTGCCACTCTGATTGAAGAAAATTTTTATGATAAAACTTCTCTTCGAAAATTCTGTACCGGTTACATTCTATCATCACTGTGTACTACTTACACACGGCACTAGTGCTATCTGTATAATTCCACACCAGGGATTTTGAACAAAGATAGTGTCACCATGGTAACACTCATAAAAAGGAGGTCACAACAAAAGTAATGACCCTTACTCCCTTTAATTGACAATCCCAGTCAATTAGCTGTTCATCGCAGACTTAGACGGCAGGTTTAAAAATTCTACCCGCCGTCACCACATAATGCTTCAGTCCATGGACCTGCTTACCATAGTGTTTGTAGAACACTCTGGATGATTCCCATCCAGAATATGAGCGAGGGACGTTCGAGGTCCCAATTAATTAACTGTCTATGACAGTAATTAGTGGGCAGGTTTTAATACGCTACCTGCTGCCACTACATAGTGCTTTAATTCATGGACCTGTTTCGCATAGTCTTTGTAAAACACTCTGGATGATTTCCATCCGGTGAATGAATGAAGACGCTCAAAGTCCATATACTGAAAGAAGTTCAGTGATAAAGAAATTTTTCTCGGATCATGACCTGCGGGAGTAATGTCAGGATCTGCTCTACGAATGAAATAGGTGAGCTTCGCTCTTTGTTCTTTTAGGGATAAGTTTGATCCAGAGGTTTCTCCTTTAAAGAGTTGTCCTCCCCTGAAGTCTGAAGATCTACGAAGGTAGACCTTAAGACACTCTACAGGACATAGAGAGATATCTTCCTTCAGAGGGCAGATTTTCCAGGGACCCCACCTCTTAGTGGGTAGCTCGTTCTTAGCGAGAAAGGTTGGATCAGGAAAGAGGTTCAGTTCTCCCGCTTCTGTAAACTTAATGTGGCCCTCGTCTCTAGGTAGGGCCACTATTTCACTAATTCTAGCCCCTGAGGCTATCGCGAACAGAAAAATAACCTTTTGTGTTAGATCCTTAAGGGAATAATCTTCGTTGTTCATAGATGAGGCATAATGTAGGACCTTATCCAAAGACCATGAAATGGGCTTTGGTGGTGGTGCAGGCCTAAGCCTTGCACATGCCTTCGGAATCTTATTAAAGATTTCATTCGATAGATCTACTTGAAAGGTATAGTCAAGGCTGATATGCATGTAGTTCTCGTGTTGACCACCAGGCATTGATTATGAAGGTGGACAAAGAAGGACAGACAGAAGTTCATCGAAATTTCTTTCGGTACTTTTGCTTTAACAAAAGCAACCCACTTTTTCCAAGAAGACTGATATTGTCTTCTCGTTGACTTAGTTTTGTATTCTTCTAAGAATTCTATATTGCCTTCTGAGATCCCATATCTTTCCCTAACTGCTATGGCAAGGAAATCATGAAATGAAGGGTTCAGGTTCTCCGTGATAAATCGAAGGCTATCAACTTTTGAACCCTTTGATATAGTCCTAGGTTCAGAACTAGGGCCAGCCTCAGTTTCAGTTCCTTCACTAAAGAGGACAGATTACTCTTGGGCTACTTGGGAGCCAATAGAGCTACTCCCCCTTGGAAGGATCTCAGCATTTTGAGGACCTTCAGCAGGCGATTGGATGGGATGAATCAGGATATCTGAGTCCATCCCTTCTATACCAGAGACATTACGTCTGTTAATTCCACTAGAGGGTCCTCGTATGGGGCTACATCTCGAGGTAGTTTCTTGAAGACGCTCGTGATGAAGAGGTCGATTTGTAGTTCTGGGACTTGATCCCATCTGGGAGGGAATAGGTCTGCGTCCGTGGACCATTCCAACTCTATCGGCTTGAGCAAGAATAGAGCATCCACTGTCACATTGTGGGTCAGTTGTATATGAACTGCTGACAGGTGCCATTCCTTTAGGTAAGGGATGGTTAACGTTACCTATACCGTATGAGACATTTTCTAGCATTGTCGATTGCGACGTCTCATTATCGCTTCGGTGTCTCAGATCAGTCGAAGGAAGTCTGATCTGCGTGGAGAGAGCTTCCCCACTCATGACAGGACCAACATGGTCTTGGGACTTTCGGACTTTAACCTTTGTTAGAGAAGCAATAAAAGAAGGACCTATGATGGTCTTTTTAGATCTCTTCAAGCGTTTGATGCGTATCTTCTCCAGACTCTTGACGCATCTTTCAGCTGTGCTCTTAGCACTGGGTCTGTCACTATTGCGAACTGGAGAGAGTTCAGGACTCCTCCTTGCTAACGTCTTGGGAATCTGACTGATTACCTGAGTCTCTTCACCGACCTTACAATCTCCTTTTATATTCCTATGGAAAGGGAGAGTTGGTGTGACTACAGACTTCCATGATTTTACAGCCATTGAAACTTTTGAGCTGGAGGGAATTGAGATTTCTTGAGGCTTGTCTTGCATAGTTGCCTGAACCATTTCTAGACTTGGTTATTGCATGACTAAGTCTGCCAATCCTATGAAGACATTTAGGACTATGTTTAGTCCGACACATATCTTTCCTTGGATATACGTTACCTTCTGTAACTTGAATCCTAGATAGGAGGGGATAGGATGATTGGCTGGAAGTTGCCAAGGGACATTTTTTAGGTCTGACAAGACTACAAACACCCCTTTTTGACACAGGGTCCAAATGTTCAGAAGGATTAACATTCTGAACTCGCTGTTTTATTTGAACTTGATGAGTGGCTACAAGTCCAGAATGACTCTGAGATTTCTTGAGTCCTTCTCGTGAACACCAAACAGCCTTCCCTGGGATACGATGGACTAATGTTTCCTTACCACCTATATGCTCTAGAGCTCTTAGGTATACTCCTCCGGGAGGGTTTTGGATGGTAGGAGGAGTTAAGGAAATGATGGTGGAGACAATTCTACTTCCCATCGTAGTCCCATCTTGATTAGGCCTTGGACCCAAGGATCGAAGGTCCAACAATCCTAAAGGAACCTCCCTCCTACCAGAAGCATCTCTATGCTTCGAATGATCAGTAGGATTAAATTTTTTACCACCTGCCTGTAGCATTACGGTCGTTGGAGCCATGGGATGTTGTTGAACAGCCCGAAGTATATTTCCGGACTTTCCTGTCTTCCTTTTAGGTTGGGAACCCACAGCCATGGAAGACTTTCTCTTTGAAAGGATGCCCCACTTTTGGAAAAGACCTACGTTCACTGTGGTGGCATTCTTAATCACTTCCCTAACTACCTCATCTGGGAAGAGGTCTTTACCCCAGATGCTGGAAGATATCAGCTTCCTTGTCTCATGTTTCAGTGTTGCGGCCACGTACACAGACTCCCTACATGCTCTCCTAGCCTTCATAGAGGCGTAAAGATCTTTCACTAAGGTAGCCATATGCATTTTGGCTAGGACCATGAGCATGTCTGGGGTACTTTGATGGGATGAGCAAAACTCTAAGTAGTTTTGTAGAGATAGGGAGGCTGCGAGTCTCTCCTTTGTCTCTTGTTCGTTATACAAGAGAAACTCTGATAGTTTAGGGAGAACTTCGTTAAACTGTCGACTGGTGACATCCACATCTAATCTTCCTACTGAAAAAGTTAAATGGACTTACTTCCAGTCCTTCTCCTATCTGGGAAAGGCTGGTGGCAGAGGCTTGCACTCCTCGAGTGCAGGGCATGGCCTACCTGCCCCCACTGCCTTACCAACCGATTTAAATGCTTTCCCCATAAAGGGGAATGAAATTGAAGCAGGAGCAAGAAAGGAAGGGTGCCTGTTACCCAGTGTTGATACCTTCGACACCGAGTAACCCGCCTTTTCCAGGCTACTTGACAGGATAGCCTGCGCCTTATCATGGTCGAGAATCATGACTTCCTTCGATTTTGTTCCTTTTCTTGACTTTGATTCATCCTTCAGTCGAACAAAACAATTAGGAAAAGCGTCAAAGCTTGGCCAAAATTGGATTTTGTCCAAAGGAACCGCACCCATCTTCTCCGAGATGTAGAGTTTGCCATTTAAAATCGGCATCAGCTCCACAAATCTCCAGGGATTGGTTTTGGAGCATGTCGGGAAGTCATGATCCATGGGTCGTTTGTATGACCCTTGGGAAGCAACAAGTGGAGCTTTATTAGGCTCTATCTTGCATTTTACTTCCTGCTTTTCGTGTTGCTTGCAAAAGCTCTCTAATAGATTATTCACTTGGGCCCATAATTGGTCCATTCCCTCTAATAGAGGGGTAGAAGATAAGGATGTCAAGGTCAAGGGCTTTAGAGCCGGCATAGGCGGAAACAATTTCGACTCAACATTTATCCCTTCTTCCCATACTTCCTGCCCTCCTTCCCAAAGGCTATCTGACCCTCGGGAGATGTAAATGGTGCCTGGGGCACCACTATTTCCTTACTTGCCTTTGGAAATAGTAGCTTAGTAATCCTATCATTAGGTAGGTAAGGTCCCGGAAATATTTTCTGGAAATCTCTCACCCAGTTGCGTAATTTATCTCGAGTTGTATCCCTAGTCTCTGTAGACTTGGGATTCTCGAAACCTTCAGACATTAAGGTCCAGCATACATTACAAACCTACGGGTTCCAATAATGTAGTGATTCGGAAATAATATTGCAGGGGGCATGAAACCTGCAAGTATTATGACCGTAAAAACCCCTACTCTTGATCTTGCAGAAGACTGCAGCACAAGTCATCTGGTGTTCCTCCTGTAAAGAAAGGACAAAATGAGTATATAATTGATTATCTCACTGATAATCAATATGTAAAAGTCATTTTTTAACAAAGTAACTTAGGACAGTAAGCTATAAAGGGATAGTAGGGGACACATACTTGTGTATCCCATGTAAGCAACTGCTGTTACCTTCCCTCAGTGTTAGCTATAGGGAGATTTCTCTACCGAGGTAACTCCAACTAAAAGGGTTCTAACCCCTAGGGGTAGAAAAGTGTATAAGTCACTGTCCCTTTTTATTTCTATCATTGTGGGGTAAGGATGGCTGATTTTTCAATCAGAATATTGAAGAAATACTATTCCTTCAATACAGGAGTGGTACCAGCAGAAGCTTGCCAAGGGTACCCAAGATATGTTAGAAATAACTACTGTATAATCATTCTATAGTTTTCTATTTGCAGCATATGCTATGTTGCAAATTACTGGATACTGTATAATTATATATAAAGTAGTTCAGCCATCATGCTGCCTTTGTGGCAAGCAAGTGATAGTACAGTCCAGCTGGCATGACGCCAACTGGACTAAGAAAAATAAAAGACATATTTGTGTATCCCACCAAACCTATTTGCTGTGACCTCCCTTGCAAAATTAAATCATAGCGTTTCCTTATCAGGGAGACTCAAGAAGAGGGTTCTACCCTTTAAGGGTTGGGAGTGTAATACTCCAGCCCTTCAAATATATAATATTGTAAGTTAATCTAAAAAAAAACTGATTTCTAATCAGAATATTGAAGAAGTTATATTCTTTCAATATAGGATTGGGCTCAGCAAATACCTGAGTAGGGATACCCAAGATATATTGGAAAAAACTACTAGTATAATATATACAGTAGCTTTCTATCTGCAGTATATCCTATCCTGCAAATATACTGACTACCTGTATAAACATATACTGTAGATTAGCCGGCATGTCGCCGGCATAGCTAGTTCTTGCCGGCACATCAAGCATGATAGCTAAAAGAGAGAGAGATAGCATGGAGTGAAGGCTACCTATTACTGTGTATGTATACAGTAATTAAGGCTGTAAAGTCTAATTTTACTGCCTTTCTCTAGAAATAGGGTTCGAATGGAAGGGGAGAATGTAACATTCAGGCTTCCATCCAGCCACAGTACTATTGCCGGCAAGGTCCCGCCGACACACTGCCAGCAGGCTAGCCTCCGGCAATACTAGTACAGTCAGCATACTGCCGGCTAAGTCAGCACCTATCTGTGCCGTTCTGGCCGGCGGTACTCCGGCTATAAAACTTGTGGCTAGCAGTTCAAGGGAGAACTGAAGAACCTTAGAGACAGAAGGGACTTCCCATTCCCAGCCATCATGACTGCTGGCAGCCGCCAGCCGCCGACAGCCGTCATGGCTGCCAGCAATTTGCATGGCTACCAGCAGTATGCATTGCCGCCGGCAGTCGTCATAGCCGCAGACAGATGAAAGACGTAGTCGCCGGCAACCAACCTGGCCGCCGGCAGTTGTCATGGCTGCATACAGCTGTCATAGCCGCCGGCAGCTGAACAACGGCAGTGGGGAGGGAGTCTGGCCGGCACCGGCAACCCACCGGCATTGGTAAGGTTGCAGGATACAGAGGGGGAGGAAAAAGGGTCCTATATGAGGTGTGGTAGGAGCTGGCTATTTTGCCAGACCTAAACACCATCCCAGGCAGCACAAATATCATCTATTCTCCAGCCTAGTGTGTGTCAATACAGTTAGGGGGATAGCAGTAGTGCCACCTCCTCTCAACAAGGGAGAAACAGAGTTCCAGTGCCATGGCATCCTAGGCCTAAGAAGATACTACTCTTCAGCCTAGGGTCAGCGAACATAGGACTAGTCTACTAGGCCACGGGGAGAAGATGGTGGCATCATACAACCACTTCAGGTGTAGCCTAGGGAGGACTAGCCTCCTATGCCGGCAGCCTAACCAGCAAGGGAATGACTATTCACCCTGCCTCCGACTGCCGACACAAGACTAAACACTCTGAGTTCCTGACCGAATGCCAAAACTTGCCATCTGCAGCTAAGGGACGAGTCAGAAAAACCCAAGGTTAGTCATGCCTGAATTAAAAATTCAAGACCAACCCATTAGGGTTGTAGCCAAAGGCTACACTCAGAGGTAAGAGGAATTACCCTTCAATCTCTAAAAGAGACGAGTATCGATTATATAATAATTCCAGGAGATATCTATCTCCAATGAATTGATATCCAATACACGAGGGTAATCGGGGAATGTCGAAAGTATATGTTGACTAGGTTAGGTTACCTAGGCAAGGCGAGATCTCGGTTATGTATATTACCGAAACTCTGACATATACGATCGATGCAGGAGAAGGAAAATTTTATGCATATAAATATCTTTACAAATATAAAAATGCCTAAATAGCTTCATAGATAAATTATTAATGCTATTTTGAAAACCGGGAATGTCGTTCTACTAACTAAATAACACACCCAACGAACGACAGCGCCCATGGCGCCTCCGGTAACAGACCTAGCTCCTAATCACAATAAATTACTCTACTTTCACTGTGAGACAGGAACTAAAAACACATATTGTAAAGATGCAATACTCAACTTCTCAGAATTGAAAGAAGCTGGAGAATGCATAATAAAATCCTTGAAAATCGATCGAAAATGTCAGATCAATAGGGAACACCACTGAGCGAAATCGCTACAAAATAAGGAATGTTCACCATATTGGATATGGCGCTGGTGTGATACTCAATAGTATGAGAACTAGGGTAACCTTGATACGGCTCCCCTTCTATTCTGCCACTTCCCCCTCGAAGCGTTATCCCTATTAGGGGTGCAGATTGCTATGTGACATGTCAAGAATACATCCTCTGATATTATGCGATATCCTTGAGAGAAATTTAAGGATATTCGCGCCTGTAGTTAGAATTCTGGATACCTAAAGGTAAAATTCTCTGGGAATATCACTGTAGTACATATATCCCTTTGGAAGCTACTTATAGGAACTTCCATCAGGACGACATGGCTTGAGCCCAAAAATTTAATATATGACCGGGAGAAAAAGTGATTATGTTTCTGATATGAGTCAAGTTAGAAGAGTAGAAAGGCTAATTATAAATTGACGAGCCAAGAATTTCTGTTGCTTGATAGTTAAACAAGAGGGTGTCAGCGCTCCAATGATTACGGATATAACTCAGAGTAGTCAGCCGTTGAGGTTTCCCAGAAAGTAGAGTCATGTACTAAAACTAATTATAGCGATTTTATCTGAAATGTTTTATGTATTTTATCGGGATGCTGTTATTATTTAATGGCCTTTCCCCTACTGATATTCAATTATAAGGTGAAAAAGGTTACGAAAAAAGTTAAAAAGAGTTCTCAAGTACCTCAAAACTGCGTCAGCTTCCGAGAAATTTACAGCAGTCCCCGGTCTCACAGCTACTTTAGTCGTGTTTTCCGACGCCCCGTTTTGAAATTGCTGAATCAGCGCTTATTATTTATAGGATAGGGTAAAGTGAAAATTTATTGTAACTAAATTCCTCTTCCTATATCTTATCTCTTTTACAAATGCCATTATGAGTCTGAATTAAATAATAGAGAAATCTCTTAAATTTATTATATCAAACCTATTTGGTTGTTTTATAGACTCATTTGGATATATGCCTCAGGGGAAATCATAATATCTACTGTACATACACTTATGTCTTAAACCATTTTATGCTGAAGATTCCCTCTTATCTCGTTCTAAGGTGAGACCCGCAGGTAGGTTTTAGTACACCTTACCACATACAGTACTGTTCCCTCTCACCCTATTGCGGAATTGTCTTTACACTCGGAAAAAAAACGTATTTGAAATACATAAAAAGTTTCATTTCCAATCGCAGATTTCCTAAGAATGAGGAGAAAAACAATGTTTTGAAACAAATCCCAGGAATCAGCTATTGAAAATCTTACTTTACATTATAGTAGGCCAGTATGGGGTCAGCGAAATTAATTTATGCCCACACTGCTATTTTCCATAATTATAGGTTTGAAGTTTTTCCCATAAACTTCCCATTGCACTTCCCTAGTCAGCATTACACATCTCGGCTTCTAAAATGTAAAAGATTCACGACGTTTCCTTCTCTCTCTCTCTCTCTCTCTCTCTCTCTCTCTCTCTCTCTCTCTCTCTCTCTCTCTCTCTCTCTCTCTCTCTCTCTCTCTCTCTCAATGGCCCGGTACTTTGTTGAAGTGAGAGAACTTGCACGATGCGATAATGGGCCAGATGATGGTGGCGGGGATGTTTTCTCCTCCTCGGCAGGTTGAACTTTGCCACTAAGACCATCTCTAAGCATCCAGGTAAAAACCAGACCTCTATTAACCCTTGCTCTATAAAACAATGCTAGGAACTCGCTCACCAATTTTGAGAAAATAGGGCAGAGGAATCTCAGGTGACAAATGGATGCAAGAATGGAATAGTGCTATTAGTGCCCCCCACAGCACATACCCAACATGTAATAGCTGACCACTCCCTCTGACTGATCTCTAGTGATATTGGCACAACTGCTCTTAAGGTTGACAGAGCTTTTGTGCCTTGTTTGGGTCCTGGCCAACTGAGAAGCTTAGTTGCTGATTCTTGGTAATATTCAGCAGTGCCTAAGAGTCTGGCTGTTCTTGGATGTCTGAAAATCCCAGTAATCACTATCCTTCTGTTGTCAATCCTGGCGAGAAAACAGGCTTCTGTGTTGTGTTTCTTTGTTAGGAGCTGCGGTACATTTGGGACAACTCAACTTTGAGGAAACCTAGGAGCAATTATGGGGGATTGGGGACAGAAAAACAGGGAAACGACTTTGAGATTAAGTGGGTACGGTAACAGGTGGAAGAATATCAGCCAACCTCCCCCTTTTTATATCAGTGGCCAAAAAGAGGGAGACTAAAATATCTAGCAAAGATCTCCAAATAGACATATATCAGACAATAGCATAAAGAAACTAAAGACGAGTGAGAAGCTGAAACTAACGCTTAGATGTTCAAAGTACCAGATAAACATATGGTGCATCGACTTGAAAGAAGGGTGCTCTGCAAATTTATACTGTAATATAGTATACCTGTTCTGCTAACAGGAACAGGAAATTAAAAAATTGAAAAAGGAAAACCAAGAATTAAAGGAAACAAACAATAGATATTATATCCAAGTTCCAACAGCTGGAAGAAGTGGAAGAGGAGACTGTGCTAATCGAAGACACCATGGTAAAGGACCAAGGGGAGCACTTCAGCCTCCTAAAGAAGAGAAGAGTCAGGTGCCAATGCGCAGATAGAAAAAGAGTGTAATTAAAACTACAATGGAGAACAAGATCACTATCATCCTTTAGGCAAGCGAGAACAGTATGTTCAGAAGCAAGGACACCGCTGTACAAAAATCAGCCCAGCAAAATTGTCTGTGTTAGTTTCTGACCCCACTGCCTCCTCACTAGAACTAGAATTGTCAATTTCGTCAGATAAGGTTGGTTCGTATTAATATGTAAATATATCTACAGAAGCCGTAAATCTTTTTGTTCATCACTGGAAGTGCCTGATGAGTAAATATCTCCTTCTTAGCTGCTAAAACTTGAAGAGGAACATTCAAGATTCGACTTGTTCACCGCCATATTTATATCTGGCCGCCCACAGTGCTTAGGGTGGTTTTATGGTCCTGATGCAGTATTGCCGTGATACGTTCAACTGTTGTACACGACATAGCTAATACAAGTCCAGATGATATTCATCCAGGAGAGATTATAGAACTAGAAGAAGAGACAACCTCAAATTTTTACAAAATGTTCTGATACCCAGCCAACGAAAGAAAAGCACGATGAGGGTGGAAACTAGGCAGTATTCCTCCAAAAGATGAACCTGGTAGTTACAGACATTTGTGTCTAAATTCAGTACCTTGCAAATATTTTTTTTTCAATTATAGTAGATTCAATTGTAGGACATATTGACAAAAACAGTCATCTGATAAACAACCAAGATGGATTTTTCTTAGTAAATATTAGGTGACAAATTTTTCTACGTGTTTAGCATACTGTATATGACAAAAGCAGGGCTATAGCCATAAAATACCTAGATTTTCAAAAGGCTTTTAATAAACATAAATTTAGAGCATTAGGCTTCATTGAAGAGCTAGCTGAATGGATTGAAGAATGGCTGACTAACAGAAAACAGAGTTGTAATCAAGGGAAAAGCCTCATATTGGGAAGCTGTCACACGCTGTTACCTCAAGGATCCGTCCTTGGCTCATTATTATCAAGAGACCATCTAATTAAGTAGGAGAAATACTCCAGAAAATGGCAAATGTCTTTCAACTGTGGGAAAAACAGTGTTATGCATGTATTCTAACCCACAAACAAATCACTCACTGCTTGGTAATGAAATAGAAAGTACGGGCCAAGAGGAAAATCTCGGCATTTCATTAGCAAAGATTTGAATTTCACCAAACAACATGAAAGCTTAAAAGAAAGTACAGAAACTAAAATGTTACATAAAGAGAC
The DNA here is from genome assembly GCF_036898095.1 of Palaemon carinicauda. Taxonomy (NCBI): domain Eukaryota; kingdom Metazoa; phylum Arthropoda; class Malacostraca; order Decapoda; family Palaemonidae; genus Palaemon; species Palaemon carinicauda. Next base: position 59,644,849 of record NC_090732.1, on the reverse strand, counting down.
AATTCAAATACAGAAACATAGATACTGTAATGCAGCTATACACATCACTATTAAGACCACAGTTAGAATATGTTGTCCATTTCTGGTGGCCAAGTATTCAAATGATATAGATAGACTAGAAGAAGTAGAAGCTAGGACCTCCAAACTAGTCCAAACAGTAAGACAATATAGGCAAAGAATATAACATTTGAACTTATTTTATTCACAAACTCGACGACTAAGTGGACAACTAATAGAGGCATTCAAAATTCTTAAAGGAATAGTAAATGTAGACGACAATAATCTCTTCACGCTTAGCACAAATCATTCCAGATGTAATGAATAAAAGCTGGAATTGAAAAGATACATTACTATTCAATGTGGTATTTTCTTTACATAGACAATAGCAAATACATGGAGCACACTTCCAGAGGATGTAATGAACAGTAATACGGTACATGAATTCAAGAATAGATTAGTCAAGTTCATCAAAACTATATAAACAAACTAATTTACCCTATCCAAGAGCAAATGGAGTCTCGGCGGATGGACTAAAAAGTTCTTTGAGACATCCAAAATCTTTGTAACTCCAGTTCTCTCTCTCTCTCTCTCTCTCTCTCTCTCTCTCTCTCTCTCTCTCTCTCTCTCTCTCTCTCTCTCTCTCTCTTAGTTGATTGTTTTGAGTGTTTACTACAAGAATTTATGTCTGGTTATATAGCATTTTCAAAGCCATCTAAATCCAACACTTATTACACCCGATCCTGAATTAAGGTCCAAAGTTCAATGTTGCTGCTAGTCCAGCCGCCTGATTCATGTCTAATCTACAAAGTTTTGTTAATAGAGCATAAGCTAGTAGTAGCCTACAATTCATCCTACCTGGCTTTTACTCTTCCATGGTTTCTGAAAATCCCAGATGCTTATTTGTTCGATTTTCATTTTGAACTATATTTCCAATTCAGTGAAATGTAGGTGATGACTTAATTCTATTTCCATATCTCTCCTATTGAATAATTTCTTATTTTATCTGCAAGTTGAAATTTTTCTCCAATTCACAACTACCATTTTTACTTTCCTCTTTTCACTTTCTACGGATCTTCACGATCTCTGCTTAAATTAATAACGTTAATTTATCAACCTTGTATTACATAGTTTCTCATCTTCAAAAGTAACAAAACCTATCAACCTCGGAGTTCTTAATCTCTAGTCTTCAGCGAGAATTTGTAATCTTCCCGGTTAACTTGTTTTTCCACACTTTCCTTCAAGTCTCCCATGAAACATCCCCATGACATTTCCTACTGTCTGGACACAAGCTTTCATTCTTTCAAAGAAATTTTCTTCCCGATATTTTCAACTTTTCAACCTTGAAATTTTTGACGACATTATCTTTCAATAAACAAATGCCCTCATTTTACCATTCGTTCTGACACTACTTTTCCGTCCTTTGCTTCTTCCACAATCACCAAATTTATTGTCAATTGTTTTGTCCTCTCCAGTTTAGAATAGACAGAAGGACATGAAGTTCTGTTGCCTTATGCACCCACCATCCAATCCAAAACCCTGTTCCATAGGGGATATCTGATCCTTTTCCGGAGATAAATGATATTCCAGCCGGCATAAAGGGTGATTGCAACCCAATCCTTGTGTCAGTTACTCGATCTTTATTGACCTATCTTCTTCAGAAAAATACTGTTAAAAACTGGCCTTTCCATAGGCATTAGAAATAATTTCTTACGTTTGGATAGAATTCGATATCATTATCTCGATAAAAGTTCCATTGTTGTCTTTTTGCAAATTTCTGATGTTACTATTTCATTTTTAGGTAAAATAAAGAAAACGTCTATTCACATAGGCCAGTTTGAAGCGAGTATAGAAATAATTATATTGTTTATTTGCTGTTGGAAACTAAATGGAACAGAACCCTTGTTTCTAGAAACCATTTTTATCAATTCTCAAGTAAAGGTAATTACCCAAATTAAGAAAGACGTATGGACCATAATCTTAAAGGTTGCTCTTCTACCTTAAGATGAATATTGCTAAAGTGAGTGAACACGCGGTTAATTAGTCAAGAAAATTCTTTAGACTTTATAATATATCATAAATTTGGATCATCAACTAAAGTATTACCTTAGATACAACTTTGGTTTGGCTTTCATCACAATCAGCTGAAAATGTTAAATTCAAAATAATGATCAAGTAATAATTACAAGATATTATCATGAGAATCGAAATTGATGGTGTCGTGAAACTTCTCAAGACATGCTTAGAAATCACACAAGATTTACTGTTTGGATGAAATAAAATCTGATTCCTTTTAAACAAATACTACGCATCACAACAACAATATAGTTTACTTATACTGAAGATAAAACCCACAGCCATCAACGATACTAGATAAAATTTAAGGAAAGGAAAACCACCAACATTAAAAGCTCAGTTGTCTGATGATGAACTTCGGGATCACCCCATTTTTCAATAGGAAGTGAATAATGGAGGTAAGTTGTACTGACACTAGGTACTAACCAGATTCCACTTATAATGCAACAACATTATAGGAAACCATGTTTGTGAAAAACTTTAAAGTGTGGGAAACTAATTCCGGGAAAACTTCCTACAACAGACATCGAAAATATTCTCTGGGGTGTATGAGTGCCATCAAAGAAAATATATCGGATGTTGTAGTTTCAATAAACCATAAAGAAAGAATATACTGGATTTGTCAGTACCAGTACCACCACAGTGCTCAGGCCCTACTTCACCTCCGAAATAGTACTCCCCCTCTGAGACGCTGAACAGTTAATGAATTTCTAAGCACTTTCTTAATTGGTAGAAATGACTGTGTACAGATTTGGGACTCTTATTCGCCATATGAACCTTTAAACAGAGGGGTACCCTAGCCTTATTGCATTATTGACTTATTCTATGTCTGTGTTCCCCCAGGTCCCTCATTGTGAGGCACCTCGTATATCCAGCAGAGAGTTGCTTGTGCATCTTTCGATGTATTTTGCATCTTCCAGTCTTAGATGGTCTGGGATGCATCTTAGGTGTTTATCGAGCTTATTCTTAAACACATCTACGCTACTCCTGATATGTTTCTTAGATGAGCTGGCAGCGCATTAAATAGTCGCTGCATTTATCGATACTGGTGCGTAGTGGATTAATGTTCTGTGTGCATTCCTTAGTTTTCCTGGTATAGTTTTGGGCACTATTAATCTACCTCGGCCTGCTCTTTCTGATATTTTTAGCTCCATGATGTTTTCAGTAATTCCTTCGATTTGTTTCCATGCTTGTATTATCAAGTAGAGTTCTCCTCCTTTCTAGACTGTATAGTTTTAAAAATTGTAGTCTTTCCTAGAAGTCAAGGTCCTTAACTTCTTTTATTCTAGCAGTAAAGGACTTTTGTACACTATTTGTGCAATATCCTTTTGGTAGTGTGGGTACCATATCACATTGTAGTACTCGAGTGTACTACGTACATAAGTTTTGTACAGCATAATCATGTGTTCAGCTTTTCTTGTTTTAAAGTGTCTGAATAGCATTCCCATTTTTGCTTTACATTTAACCAATAGTGTTGCTATTTGGTCGTTGCATAACATATTCCTGTTTAACATTACACCAAGGTCTTTGATTGCTTCCTTGTTTGTGATTGTCTCGTTATTAGGTCCCCTGTATGCATATACCATTCTTTCTCTGTTTCCATAATTTTTTTATTCGAACTTATCGGAGATAAATACCATCCTATTTATCTCCGCCCATTCATATATTTTGTTTAGATCTCTTTGTAATGAGTTCCTATCTTCATCACAAGAAATTTCTCTACTTATTCTTGTGTCATCGGCGAAACTTCTCACTGCAGAGTCTTTAACATTACAGTCTATGTCTGAGATAATAATAACAAACAGCAGTGCAGCTAATACCGTACCCTGTGACATGACAGATATTATCTGAACTTCGTCTGATTTCTCATGATTTGCAACCACTATCTGTTTTCTGTTTCGTAGAAATTCTTTTATCCATTTTCCTATCTTTCCCATGATATTATGCTTTCTTATTTTTTCCTCTAATATATTATGGTCTACCTTGTCAAGGGCTTTTGCAAAATCTAGATATACCACATCTGTGTCTTTTTCATTTATCATATTTTCATATGTGTTTTCATAGTGTCCTATCAGTTGGGTTTGTGTACTTTTTTCCGGGCACAAAACCGTGTTGACCTACATGAAACAAATTATTTTTAACCAAATAATTCATTATTTTCTTTTTTATTACCCTTCCATACACTTTCATAATATGTGATGTTAGACTAACTGGTCTATAATTGCTTGCCTCTAGTCTTGATCCACTTTTGAAAATAGGGGTTATATATGCTAATTTATGTTTAACATACTGTATATCTCGCTCATATCTACACTTTGTCTAAGCAGTATTGCAAGCGGCTTCGCGATAGTGTGCGCAGTTTTTTTTTAACAAAATCGCTAGAACTCTATCTGGCCTGGCCGCTGATCCATTTTTAATTTTTTCTTATAGCCTGCACAATATATGCTTCATTAATATCTACATCCGTTAGATATTCACTATTTTCTTCTCTCATTTTTGTTTCATTATTCTCATTCGCAATTCTTA
>NC_090732.1:59636769-59639750 GCF_036898095.1 Palaemon carinicauda | reverse complement strand
TAATGATAATAATAATAATGAAATAATAATAATAATAATAATAATAATAATTATTATTATTAAAATAATAATCATAATCATAATAATAATATAATGATATCAGTAATGATAATAATGATAATAATAATAATAATAATAATAATAATAATAATAATAATAATAAAAATACTACTACTACTACTACTACTACTACTACTACTACTACTAATAATAATAATAATAATAATAATAATGATAATGATAATAATGATAATATTAATAATAACATTCTTAATATTAACGGTAATTATGATAAAAATAATAATAATAATAACATTAATAATAATAATGATAATGATAATAATAATAATAATAATAATAATAATAATAATAATAATAATAATAGAATTATTAATAATAATAATAATAATAATGATAAAGATAATAATAGTAATGATAATATAGTTAATAATAATAATGAAAATAATAATAATAATAATAATAATAATAATAATAAATATGATAATAATAATAATAATAATAATAACAATAATAATAATAATAATAATGATAATAATAATAATAATGATAATATTTTTATAATAATAATAATAATGATAATAATAATAATAATAAATATAATAATAATAATAATAATAATAATAATAATAATAATAATAATAACAACAACAACAATAATAATAATAATGATAATAATAATGATAATATTTTTATAATAATAATAAAAAAAAATAATAATAATAATGATAATAATAATAATAATAATGATAATAATAATAATAATAATATTTTTATAATAATAATAATAATAATAATAACAACAACAACAACAACAATAATAATAATAATAATAATAATAATAATAATAATAATAATAATAATAATAATTATAATAATTATAATGATGATACTGATAATAATAAGAATGATAATAAAAATATCTTAATTCATGTATACTGTATGTATGTGTGTTATTCGTCAAGGTAAATGAACTCAATATTCATGAGTATTCCACAAAAACCTATGTGTCAGCATTTTTTGTAATGGCGGCATTTTGGTAATGAAAGAGTGTAGTTAGTTGCCGGTGAGTGCTTGAGTTGACATGTCCCTCACCTGAGAGGGTAGTTGTGTATAGTGTACTTACGAACGAACCTTTTGTAATAAATGAAGAAAATCCATATGCCGACGTCTCATTATCCATCTGCACAGGTCTTATTGGTGTCAGGTGTAAAAAATACGTTCGTTTGTGTATGCTGTGAGTGAAGTGTTTTGAGCCGTTGAAATAAAAGTTCAAGATTCCGAGATACACAAGGACTAACATAGCAGACACTGCTGCTGCAGGAGATGAGAATGAAGGAGCAGTGGAATATAGCATTCCCGATGAAGAATATAGATAGGAAATTAGAATTCAATAATTGGAAATTTAAATACCAGATTGATGGTGGAAAGATATGAGGAGCGGCGCGCAACCACAGCATATCCGACGTACATAAACGAAGTTCAAATGCACAAAAGTGAAAGTACACATGCAAAGCCAAGTGAAGATACATAAATTTTAGTTCAAAAGTTGCCAGAACTCCAGGCAAGTGTTAGGCCTTTCGATGATCAACGCCCTAACGAAGGGTTTCAATTGATTGAAGTGTTTTTCAGAGACTTTGAAGTAGCTACATATGGGTGGTCGGAAAGAGAAAAAGCGATTCAAGTAATTAGATTGCTGATAGATGCTCCGACAATGGAGGTGATGTGTTGGCCACAAGAAAGTTTAAGAAGTTATACTGAAATAAAACGACGTTTAATTGAGAAGTATGCTTTGGCTGATGTGAGAAAGGGAGCCTTGAAAGAAAATTACAAACCCAAAATACGAGAAGGTGAATCCGTTCTTCGTTTTGCAACTGGCATTTTTTGTGATTGATATTCGTTTTCTACCCGGAGTGCCAATTTCCCAGAAGGTGATAAAAAGGCAATTGCCCGTAAACATATTCGCAGAATAGTAAACCTGTATTTATGTTGTTATTTGTTCGATGAAAATCGCTCGTTAGCAGACGTAGTGAATGCAATACAAAACATTTTGGTCAGTTTGCCAGAAGAAAAAAGGACTGGGAATAACGGGACCGATTCCGAGAAGTTGGCAGCCATGAGAGGAATTCGATCCCCGAAAAGTGGTAAGGGGGACTGTAGTCAGCAGATTAGCAGAGTCTTCAGATGTTGGCACTGTGGGGGAGAAGGGCACCGACGAGTGGAGTGCGCCACCCAAGGATCCCCCAGCTGTTACACTTGTCAGGCCTACAGTCATTTATCTCGAGAGTGCCCAGCAAAAAATGCCCAGGGCGGGCGGGCTGGGGCACACGCACACCCCCGTCCAACCTCCGAGGAAAAGGAAACAGAGGAAGGGGGAGACGGGGGAGTTTGATGCCCCCCCCCCCCGCATGACATCACAAGCAGTAGCTGAGGAAGCAGTGACGACAGACAGGACAGAATAGGCACTGGGACCTCCATCGGTACCCCCGACCTCACCCCTGCACCACTAGGGAGAGGACCAGGGGGCAGTGGCATGGCAGCTGAGGTCATTGGCCCGTGCCCCATATCTCGTAATGGCCGTCTAGGAACGTTAACAGTTACGATCGACCTGCAAGATAAATCCTTCCGAGCGCTGATTGACACGAGAGCCAGTGTTTTATTGATTGAAAAAAATTCTCCTCAAATCCACTACAGCCAGCGGCATCCATTATTCTTGACACGCCAGGAAGAGATAAACTACGCATAAACCATACGAAAATCGTCAAATACAAAGTGGGGTCTGTGAAGTTTACACGTGATATTTTTGTCTTGTCCACCTTGGGAATTCCAGGAATCGAGGCTATCTTAGGAATAGACTTTATCTCTAATAATCAAATTTGCATTTTTTGAGGAAAAGTTACAATGTCAGTATAAGCGGGAGGGTACATTTTGCTGATAGAAAGTAATGAGACAGTAAGTGCGTG
>NC_090732.1:59604269-59614269 GCF_036898095.1 Palaemon carinicauda | reverse complement strand
CTACATCGGGATGACGACGATGCGTCTTTCTAAGAGATTATCTTGCCACGTGCAACAGGGTGCAATAAAAATGCATTGCCTCCAAAAACATAATTTCAAGACAACAAGGGAGCATATAGTGAAAAATGTAACAATCATCGGCCATGCCCCTGACAGTAGACGTCTCCGGATAATGGAAGCTCTTTTTATTCAACAACAAAGACCTAACCTTAACACCACGCAAGAAGGGACCTTATTGCCAACATGTATAAGGTCCACTATCAACAATAGTCCAGGCAATAACAACTATGACAGGACTGATATAGCTGAAGGTCAAAACAGGGATTATCTCCTGACAGAACCAGAGCCAGTAATCCCACCAAACATCCCGGCGAGGCAGAGGCCACCACCCAATAGGATTAACGGGCTCCGCCCTAGGGCGGTTCTTAACCAGTGAAGATGGAATCTCGTAGCAGGACTCCGTATATAAGCCATCAAAACAACACCTGCATTTCAGTTCACTCTTGACAATGAGCAGAAAACCTTCTCACTGCTCGAAACCGGTTGAGTCGAAGGATATAAATTTTGTATAAAAGTGACAATTACTTTGTGTGCACTAACATTGTGATAGTGTTTTATACTTTGTACATATTATCTGTACTTTTACAATGTGTTGTGATATATTAAAGACAAATTGTGAATGATATGGTCTTCATCACCTTCCTATTGATATGTCCCTTTCCCAGTTACTGACGGATTGTTCAAATGAAGAGAAGAAGATAATAAGAACAATAGAAAAAGTTAATTACAAGATTAACGCCACTGAGGCAGCAATCACTTTTAATAAAACCTATTATTATTATTATTATTATTATTATTATTATTATTATTATTATTATTATTATTATTATTATTATTATTATTGCAAGTGATGTATGTGGCAAGGTGTTTGGAGGCAGCATGAGGGATGGCAGTGAATGATGGAATGAAGGAGTGAAGGTAAAAGTGGAAGAGAAAAAGAGGGCTTTTGAAAAATGGCTGTAGATTAATTGTATAGAAAAGTATGAAAAATATAGAGAGGAAAATGTGGAAGTAAAGCGCATGGTACGTGAGGCAAAGAGGGCAGCTAACCTCAGGTGTGGCCAGGGATTGTGTCAGTCATATGAAGAGAATAAGAAGAAGTTTTGGAAAGAAGTGAAGCGAGTAAGGAAGGCTTGCTCAAGAATTGAAGAGACAGTAAATGATGGAAATGGAAGGTGGTTGAAAGGAGAGGAGGCTAGGAAAATTTGGGCGGAATATTTTGAAAGTTTACTGAATGTTGAGGATAATAGTGAGGCAGATATAATTTCTGTTGCAGGTGTTGAGGTGCCGGTGATGGGAGATGAGAATGAGAGAGAGAGAGAGATTACAATAGAGGAAGTGAGGAGAGCACTATATGAAACGAGAGTAGGAAAAGCATCTGGTATGGATGGTGTGAGAGCTGAGTTGTTGAAGGAAGGGGGTGTGACTGTACTTGAATAGTTGGTGAGATTGTTTAACATGTGTTTTGTGTTGTCAATAGTACCAGTATATTGGGTTTGTGGATGTATTGTACCACTATATAAGGGTAAGGGAGATGTGCATTAGTGTTTTAATTCAAGAGGTATTAGTTTGTTGAGTGTAGTTGGAAAAGTGTATGGTAGAATAATGATTAATAGGATTAAGGATAAAACAGAGAATGCAATCTTAGAAGTACAGGGTGGGTTTAGATGAGGTAATGGCTGTATGAATCAGATTTTTACAGTTAGATAGATATACGAGAAATATTTAGCAGAAGGTAAGGAGGTGTATGTTGCGTTTATGGATCTGGAGAAAGCGTATGGTAGAGTTGACATGGAAACAATGTGGATTGTGATGAGGTTTTGAGGTTATATGGAGTTGGTGGAAGGTTGTTGCAAGCAGTGAAAAGTTTTTACAAAGGTAGTAAAGCTTGTGTTAGAATAGGAAATGAAGTGAGTGATTGGTTTCCGGTGAGAGTGGGGCTGAGACAGGGATGTGTGATCTCACCGTCGTTGTTTAAAATTTACGTTGATGGAGTGGTGAGAGAGATGAATGCTCGAGTGCTTGGACGAGGATTAAAACTAGTAGACAAGAATGACCATGAATGGGAGGTAAATCAGTTGTTGTTTGCGGATAATACTGTACTGGTTGCAGACACAAGAAAAACTTGACCGACTAGTAACAGAATTAGGAAGGGTGTGTGAGAGATAAAAGTTGAAAGTTAATGTGTGTAAGAGTAAGGCTATGATATGTAAGAGAAGGGAAGGTGGTGCATGGTTGGATGTCATGTTGAATGGAGAGTTAGTTAATGAGGTGGATCAGTTTAGGTACTGTGTCGAATGTTCGACTCAACAGAATCAGTTCTGCTGTTAGTAGTCGTCTGATGACGTCACATGAAAGGTCTCCATTATTTTATTTCTTGTTCCTGATTTCCAGTATATTTAATATTTGAAATATAGATTTATTTCATTATTGGAGTTTGTTATTATTGTAACAATATAAGGATGTTCTTATTTCATTAAAATTATCAAGGTTTCCTTGAAAACATGTTCTTTTGTTGGAAGTTGTGTTCGGACATCGGAGTTCTGATTCGACTTCAACATTAATTGTATAGAGAATAACTGGTTATTTTAGATATTAATAATCCAGTTATTGTATCATTCTATTGTTATTAATTATCTTTTCCATCTAGAAATGTCCCCCCTGTTAACTACCTTACGTCCAAGTATTTATTTCATAATTGTATAAAACATACGAACATTGGCTTAAGGGTTAAGGTATGGCAGAAAATACGAACATTAGCTTAAGGGGTAAGGTATGGGAGAAATCCCGACAATTTTTTCGTCTTATTACAAACGTGCCCGAGAGAACATCTCGACTTATTTGGCACCTGTTGTCGCCGGGTTTTTAGCAGTGAATACACTCCGAGTTTATTATATTATCGTTAGGGGATAGATGAGTATATGTGAGGGGCCTGTTGATATAGTCATCTATTCCAGTTGATAGCAAGCATAGTGTCCTCATCTGAGGATAGTTACATACCTCTAGTTGTGATGGCTTACATGCTCTAGAGGCCATTTATTTATTTCACAGTAGTGTGTTTTACGCTATATGGTGCGGTATTGTTGCCGAGCATTCAATATCATGTATGATCGTTTGATCTTGTGTTAGGTTAAACTAACCCACATTCTATGTCTTAGTAATGCATAGTTCATGTTAGTAGTCTAATAGGTTAGGCCTAGGAGTGTGGTGGTTAGACTAATACCCGTGCGACTATTATCGGCCCTAAGGGGGGCCACGGTAGGTTACCATCAATATTTTCATTTGCTGACCCATTGCAGTTCTTATATAAGACTAATATGTGAATTAAGTATATATTTATAGTATCAAGCTAATCAACCTTTCATTTTCAAAGTAACCTACAATTAATTCTCCATTTCATTACACTGTTATGTATTGCTTTGATTTTCCCTTTGAGGACTGTAATGGGTGGGATTTCTTTCTTATTTTGTCAATATGTAATATATGCCAAATTTATATAAGTTTGATTTGCATGATGCTTTGTGGTATGTTTTGTTGTTTCAGGAGCGATTACTTAACTGGGTTTTTTCCTGAAGGATAATTGCGGATATATTTACTCCCATTATGACATGTGAAAATTATTCGATTGATCTTCTCAGCATTGTGAGGTATGTGAAAGAGACACTTGTTGATTTGCCTCACCCCCATTTACTAGTTGCCTAATGGAAATTTTATACTCCATCTTATCCGAGTAACATTAATTCTTTTTATTTTATTGTGTAGTTGAATTATCCAACTTTCCTCCACAGTAAGATTTAAAATGGTCCTTCGAACCGTATAATATAGTTGGTTCCTTAACGTTTTTTGCAACCCTTTCTATTATTGGCAATCATCATGTCACTTTCACATACTTCAATATTATATATATATATATATATATATATATATATATATATATATATATATATATATATATATATATATATATATATATATATATATATATATATATATATATATATATCTTTGAATTTGTGATTAACCTAACCTAATTCTGGTTAGATATTTATTATATGTTATTGTGCAAAAGTTGCTATAGATATAACAATGGAGGCTGAATACAGGTCACTGACCAGTTTGCGTGGTCATATCACGCGAGGTCTAAATTATATGACCGATGCCCTAACCAGTGATGCAGGAGTTCGCTATTTAGAACTTCAAAGTGCTTCTTTAGAGAAAAGGTGGAACAGTTACGAATCTCGATGGGACATATTTGTTGATAAATATATTGATGAAAGTGGTCATGATGAGAGGGAGGCTAGACATATCGACCTCCAAGATAAATATCATGAAATTCAACTTAAGCTGTCATTGTATATGAAACAATTTTCCCCAATCTCTCAAAGTAATCCGCATGGTAGTACTAATTCTATGATTAAGGTAAAGTTGCCTGAAATAAAATTGAAAGAGTTTTCAGGAGACCCTCTAGACTGGACTAGATTTTGGAATCAATTTAGTACATCTATTCATTTAAAGAAAGACATAGATGATGTTACTAAATATGTATATCTAACCCAATGTATTAAGGGCAATGCTCAAAAGCTACTTGCAGGTTTTAAGGGTGAAGCTTCTGATTATGGTGATGCCATTAAGGCGCTAACTGAAATGTATGGGGATCCAAAGAAGATAAGGCGAACTTTACTTAGGTCTTTGATTAATTTAGGGAAGCCTAAATATGTTAGAAGTGAAATATTTGATTTTAAGGTTGATTTGGAGAACTTGCTCATGCAAATAGGTCATGATTCTGAGATTGATGTGTCGTCAAATGAGATGATATTGAGGGAACTTATTGTGTTAAAACTACCAAAAGAGGTAGAAGATTTTATGTTTGGTCTTTATAAAACCATGTACTTTAGTGTAAGTCAGATAAAGGAAGGTCTTCAACACTTATTAAATTTTATGGAACAAGAAAATAAAGGGAGTGCTAATAAGGGAACACCAGAAGTCAATAAAATTCGTTTCCAGTCACCAGCAAAACCTTCATCTCCATTTAAGGGTTCAAATACTGTAGGTACTTACACTACACTTAGTAATTATTCTTGCATATATTGTAAGGGAAAACATAGACCCTTTGACTGTACGATTTATAGCTCTCTAAATGCTAGGAGGGAAAGGTTGAAGGTATTGAATCGATGTATTAAATGTACTAAGGTACATCAATCAACTGAGTGTGCCACCATTCTTAATATGTGTCCTCATTGTAGAAGAGGAAAACATCATTCGTTCCTTTGTATTAGTTCTCCAGGTTCAGTTGGTACTCCAAATATTGGTAAGTCCACAGTAACTAGTAAGGATATTAACAGTGATAAATTGAATGGTGACCCTATAACAACGAATCAAGTGATGTCTATAATTAATAAACAGTCTTCTCATCAAAACTATAGTGTAGCTCTTCCTACTGCAATGGTAACTGTTAGATCAGAAGATGGTCAGTTAATCTCAGTCAGGTGCCTCTTTGATAGTGGAAGTCAACGTTCCTTCATTCATAAAGATTTGGCCAATAAGTTAAGCCTCAGAACAGTTTCTACTGTAAATATGATTTTGAATAGTTTTGATGGTATGGGTGATTCCAGGGATTATGAGATTGTTAACCCTGTAGTTTCTTTGGGAAGTAGGAAAAAGAGAGTAACATTGGTTGTTGTGAAGGATATGCCTGAACCGATAATAACTCCTGGCCTTTGTGACACGATGAGAGATCTTGATAAGATAGATTATCATCTTGCAGATAGAGATATAAAATCAGATAAAATTGACAATATAAAAATGCTTATAGGTGCAGATTTCCTGGGAAATTATTTATCAGGTATGAGACAAGTGAATAATGTAGATTTACTTGAATCTCCAGGTGGCTATTTAATTTATGGCCTCATTCCACATAGAGGTACGGATCATATTCATTGTAATAGTACCCTTGTTGCTAGAGTGAGTGTCGAGTTAGGAGAAAATGCTCCATTGTTGGTTGATCCTCGCACAATAAGCTCTGCCGTGGTTGATGATACTCTTCCTGTGCATAAATTGTGGGATCTTGATGTAGTTGGAATCATTCCTTCACAAGTTTCGCCAAGTGATGTAGAAACTATTTCAAAATATGAAACTACTGTTTTGCATAGAAATGGAAGATACTGGGTGGAATTACCATTCAAGCATAATCATCCTTTTCTCCCAACTAATTATAATGTAATATTAGGTCAAATGTATAATCAACTAAAAAGGTTCCAGCATCAACCAGATCATTTGAAATGTTATGATAACATAATCAAGGAACAATTAAAGTTGGATTTTATTGAGGAGGTTGAAAATCCTGTAATAAGTCCTAACACCCACTATCTTCCACATCATGCAGTCAGAAAGAACTCCTCCACTACACCCCTTAGAGTGGTGTATAATTGTAGTGCAAAGCCAAGTAAATCCTCTGCATCATTGAATGATTGTCTCATGACCGGTCCGTCATTAACGGAGAAATTATTTGATTTGTTAGTCAGGTTTAGAATTAATAAATTTGCCTGCATAGCTGATATTGAGAAGGCCTTTTCTGCAGATTGGATTGCAACAGCATCACAGAGATTTTACTAGATTTTTGTGGTTAGAAGATCCATTTGACAAAAATAGTAGAGTAAAAACATATAGGTTTAAATCGGTTCTCTTTGGTGCTACTTGCAGCCCTTTTTTTATTGCAGATGACCTTACAGTATCATTTTCAAAGATCACATTCACCCTATTCAGGTGTTCTATTATCTAGTTTTATGTGGATAATTTTCAGCACAATGCTGATAATGAACAGCAGTTGGTGGAATTATATGATGTGGCCAATGCTGAAATGATTAAGGCTGGAATGAATCTGAGACAATGGAACAGTAATTCAAAATTACTTAAGGATCATATAAGCCAGAGTACAGAGGAGTCATTGGAATTTCCACTTGTGGACAAAATATTAGGTTTGAATTGGGAACTTTCAAGTGATTCATTATTTGTAAATCTGTGTAAATTTGAAACATTACAGTATGTTACGAAGAGACAATTACTGTCTCTTGTATCTTCTTGTTTTGACCCTTTGGGTATGTGTGTGCCTATTTTGATTAAAGGGAAGATATTAATTCAAGAAGCATGGAAAGAAAATATTGGTTGGGATGTAAAATTACCACCCTCATTTCTTGACAGATGGAATACTTTGGCTTGTGAATTATCAGAGCTCCCAACCTTCAAATTTCCTAGATGTATCTGTTGGATGGGAGACTCTTATAGACTTCATGTTTTTGTAGATGCCAGTACTACTGCCTATGGTGCAGTTTGTTATCTCAGTAATAACAATCAATCTAATTTTGTAGCTAGCAAGGCCAGAGTAACTCCACTGAAAACTCGTACTATACCTCAGTTAGAAATAACGGCATTACAGCTAGGTACTCAATTTGCATGCTGTATCAGAGACCTTTTTCATCATTTCTTTATTGAAGAAGTCATAATTTGGTCAGACTCAGAAGTTGCTCTCCAATGGCTTAAAAATAATAAATGTAAAATTACCTACGTTCAAAATAGAGTAGCTCAAATAAAGGAAATAGGATCCTCTTTCAAGTTTTTATATGTATCCACCAAAGAGAACCCTGCAGATCTCGTAACAAGGGGTATTAGTATTACTCAGTTTCGTAAGTCTCGTTTATGGACCCATGGACCTTCATGGTTATCCTGTCCTGAAAAATGGCCTGAACAGAGATTTTTAGTAATGATTTGTGAAATTGTTTCAGAGATTGTTCCTGAAGTGCCTATTCCAGAACCTATTTTTGATTATAGTAACTACTCATCGCTTAGGAAGTTGTTGAAAGTTACTAGAATTGTTTATAATTTCATTATGTGTGTTAAATCTGGTATTAGATTAGTCGATCCTCTTGTGTATTGGATCAGATATGTTCAAGATACACATTATCCCAGAATTTGTGCCTTCCTTAGGAAGGAATTGAACGGTCTTGAGCAGGATAAACTGCAATTTATTAAAGATATAGGTCTTTACTATGATGAGTCTACTGGTCTTATTCATAGTCGTGGTAGACTACACCATTCTAATTTAGACCAGAGTACCAAATTTCCTATCTTAATACCTTCCAAGAGTCATTTAGCTAATCTCTTAATTGGTTTTGCTCATGAAAAATGTCTGCATGGTGGAGTTAAAGAAACTTTGTCCTATCTTCGCAGACAATATTGGATACCAAAGGTGATATCAACCATTAAGAAGTTCTTAAGACATTGTGTAAATTGTAAGAGAGTTGAAGGTAGGAGATTTGATTACCCTGGTCCTCCTCCACTTCCAGCTGTAAGAGTTCAATTTACGCGGCCATTTTTTCATACTGGCATTGATTTTTCAGGTCCCATTACCATAACCAAAACTGAAGATGGTAAACCTCATAAATATTATATAGTACTTTTTACATGTACTGCATCAAGACTAGTTCATTTAGAGTTAGCATGTAACATGAGTGCATTAACGTTCATTAATATTTTTAGACGATTTTGTGCTATCTATTCTGCCCCTGTCACTGTGATTTCTGACAATGGTAGTAATTTCTTGGCCAGTGCCAAATTTTTTGATCAATTGTTGATGCAAAGAGATGTAAAGGAATATATGGCTGTTAATCATATACAATGGAGGTTCATTGCACCCCGTGCTCCTTGGCAGGGGGGATTCTATGAACGCCTCATTGGACTAACCAAGTCCTGTTTAAAAAAGGTGCTGTTCAAGAAAAGAGTTAATGCAGATGAATTAGAAACTGTGTTGTAGGAAATTCAGTGTAAATTGAATAATCGTCCCTTAACTTACATAGATGCAGAAACTCCCATCGAACCTCTTGCCCCAATTCATTTATGGTGTGGTAGGATCATAAATCCTATGCCATCAGTAGAGCTAGATAGTCAAGAAGATCCAAACTTTTTGGATCATAGCGAATTCAATAAACGTTACAGCCAAGTGTCTGTTATTCTTAACCACTTTGAAAATATGTGGAGAAATGAATACTTAACTGCATTACGTGAGAAACATTACGGTGGCTCACAAGCATGTCAGGATAAAGCTCCACTTGTAGGGGACGTAGTTATTGTTGAACGGCCAGGTCCGCAACATGAGTGGCCTTTAGGTCGTATTGTTAAATTGTATCCAGATAAAGAAAACATCATAAGAGTAGTGGATGTTCTGTACAATGGATCTATAAGTAAGCGTACCATAGACAAATTGGTTCCTTTGGAAATCCACTCGCCACTTATAAACTCCACAATAGTGCAGGGTGAAGAATCACAACCTAACGTTAGTGGTGAAACCAAACAGATTCATGGAGATAGTGTGAGTGAAGTGCGTCCTTTAAGGAAAGCAGCTTTAAAAGCTGCCAAGCTCCGTCAATATCTTATTGATAATGATAAAATTTAAAGTTTTGAATTTATTTTGCTTGTTGGGAGTGTGTGTCGAATGTTCGACTCAACAGAATCAGTTCTGCTGTTAGTAGTCGTCTGATGACGTCACATGAAAGGTCTCCATTATTTTATTTCTTGTTCTTGATTTCCAGTATATTTAATATTTGAAATATAGATTTATTTCATTATTGGAGTTTGTTATTATTGTAACAATATAAGGATGTTCTTATTTCATTAAAATTATCAAGGTTTCCTTGAAAACATGTTCTTTTGTTGGAAGTTGTGTTCGGACATCGGAGTTCTGATTCGACTTCAACATTAATTGTATAGAGAATAACTGGTTATTTTAGATATTAATAATCCAGTTATTGTATCATTCTATTGTTATTAATTATCTTTTCCATCTAGAAATGTCCCCCCTGTTAACTACCTTACGTCCAAGTATTTATTTCATAATTGTATAAAACATACGAACATTGGCTTAAGGGTTAAGGTATGGCAGAAAATACGA
>NC_090732.1:59564269-59569269 GCF_036898095.1 Palaemon carinicauda | reverse complement strand
GTAGGACGCCGTTGTCCTCAAAGGTCCTCCTTAGATTCTCGATGGCTTCGGTGGAAGTAGCTTTGATGAAAGTGTCGTCAATATAACGGAGGTAAACGAGGGGGCACTCGAGTTGGGAGAATACCCTCTCCTCTACTACTCCCATGTAGAAGTTAGCAAAGAGTACGCCCAAGGGCGAGCCCATCACCACGCCATCCTTTTGTAAGTACAAGTGCCCACGATGAGTAGTAAAAGGGGCCCTTTTAGTGCAAATGGCAAGGAGAGTCCGAAGGGCTTGCTCTGGGATATTTAATTCAGGAGTCGTCTCATCCTTGTAGACTCTATCGGCGATAAGGTCGATGGTTTCGTCGACAGGGACATTAGTGAACAAAGATTCGATGTCCATCGATGCTATGACCCCCTCACCGCGGACGTCCTTGATCCTCTCTAGGAATTCGGCAGAAGAGGCCACACAGTGGCGGTCGAGGACATATGGCGTCAAAATCGTGTTCAGTTTCTTGGCCAGCTGGTATGTAGGCGTAGGGCATTGGCTGATGATAGGTCGGAGTGGGTTGCCTTGTTTGTGGGTTTTAACATTGCCGTAGAAGTAACCAGGTCCATAATCCCCCAAAATCATGGGTAGGTGTACGGCGTTTGTTGCAGCATTAATGGCCTCAATGGTACGATTTGCTTCCCTCTTGATTTCTTCAATAGGGTTGCTCTTGAGGCACTCGAATTTGGTCAGGTCGGCGAGGATGGCATCCAGTCTCTCGTGGTACTCGTGGGTGTTGATGAGTACAAAGGCAGCTGTCTTGTCGGCCCGACGGACGGTAACCTCAGCAACTCGTTTGAGCTCTTTAGCAGCAGTTCTCATCTCCTTAGAGACGATGTCACTGCTGTACCTGCCCCTATCAGTAAGGGCCTCGGCGAGCAGAAGCGGCTGAAGGGCGTCAGTCATCCGGAGGGCACCACGTTCTTGGAGGTAGAGGATAGAGTCTATGAGTAATTCCATCTCCAGGCGTTTGTTGGTAGGTCTCGGTCGGGTGATAAAGTGGCAGTTGAGGTTCATCTTGAGAATCTGCTCCTGTGCTGGCATAGGGACGTAGCTGGAGATGTTAATGTATTCCTGGCGGACCTCTGGGATCCGCAGCTTTCTGCCATTAAGGGTGACCAGCTTCTTCAAGATGGTCCTCTTCCTCTTCTTCAAGTCCTTTCCTTTAAGGACTTGCAGGTCATGGATGATGTTGTTGGGGTAGCTCAAGCCACCTCCAAGGTCCTCTTCATGGTTGGGGTTGTCGATATCGGGGCGTCGATCATCATGGGTGTCGTCATCAGGGGTGTCCTCGTTCTCTGGGTCGCTGTCAACCTTGAGGGGGACGCCAGTAGCGAGCTGGGCTTCTCCTCCATCCCTCAAGCTGGTCCATTCATCGTCAAGGCGGACCCGAAGGGCTTAGAGCTTGTCCTTCAGGGCCTTCTTCTGTTGCAGTTGGCGTTGGAGAAGGTTTCTTCTGTATTAATGGGTCCCGGGATCGTTCATGGCCGATGGGTCTTGCAGGTGGATTTCTGTATATCTTGGTAGGAGACCCTCCTTCAAACAGGTGGAGTTAAATACTATGGCTGCACCGGCAGAATTCAATTTCTTGTCCAATTTCTCGATTCTTCGGACAATTCTTTTTTCAGGATTGCTACATTCAGCAAGCAAGTTGGCGAAGTTCATCAGGGTGAAGGATACAAATCAGGTTAAGGTTGGATGTAATTAATACAAGTACAAGTAATACTCGAAAATTACAACAGGTAAAGTCAGGAATGGGTTGTGACGCGTTTCGGAACAGCTTGCTCCGTCTTCAGGCGAGAAGTGAGGCTCTGGCTAGATCTGGCTCCTTATATATGCCGGCTCTGGTTCGTAAAGAGGGGCCTCGAATTTTGATTGGTCGAGCGGAGGTTGTAAGTTTTGGTGGCAGATGTACGACGAGCTCAGCTCGGCCTCCCCGGCTGAGAGGTAGGAAGGAATTCTGGATCCTGATTGGTCAGGACGCGCACCGATCCAGCCAAAAAGTCAGGCATGCTCCTCTCTCGCTCAGTGGACTGGGCTGAGAGAGGTATCCGAGCTCCCTGATTGGCTGAGGCGCACGCCGAGATGGGCTCAAAGTCAGTCAGCCCATTCCTACGCTGAAATTCCGGGCCATGTTCGCCACCAAAATCAGCATTCGGCCAGACGATTTCTCCATTTGTAGGGGTGTCAGGATCGGGGTTGTCATCATTCTGGGGGTCTTGTTCTTGGTTCCTAGCGTTGGTACGTCGACAGGATGGTAGGAGGAACATTTCTTGAGTTGTATTCAACGCTGGTTTCTCGTTCTGGATTAACAAAGCTTCCAAAATTCGTAAGCGCCTGCTGTCCGTGGCGCTGCCGATAATTTTGGTATTGGCGACGATGTCTGCCCGGCTAATTTGGGAGTTATGTCGCTGTAGAGCATGATTTCTGATAGCACCTTGCTGAACGTGGCACGAGATCCTCTTCGAAAGTTTCATGGTAGTCATACCTATGTATTTGCCGGGGCATCCTCGGACTGGGCATTGGTAAGAGTAGACTACATTTGTCTTCTTCAGAGGGTCGTTATTAGGGGGCGCTGGATTGTTCATCATGATCAAGTTGCGGGTTTTTTCAATCTGGTAATAGATGATGAGTTTCACTTTCAGGGTCTCATCAATGGGTGAAACGTTGTTATTGATGATGTCTTTAATGGCCTTCTCACCCCGCTGATATTCGGCGTGCATGAGGCCTTTGTAGTAAAGTTTGATGTCTTTAGATCCGTTGGTGGAGGTGTCGGACCTATCTGTAGTTCTGTCGGACCCCTGGCTGGCGCTGTCGGACCCTTCCACCAAAGGGGACCCATACCACTTGTCTATAACTTTCCTCAATTCACGCTGGACTTGCTTATTGCTGTAGCCGTTGTTGATGAGGACATGTGCGACCCTTTCCAGCTCCTTGTGGGTGTCAGTCCATGTCGAGCAGTGAGACAAGGCCCTGCGTACAAAGGCCTTGATGGTCGAGGCCTTGTAGCGGGCAGGACATTCACTTTCGCCATTTAGACACATGCCGAGATTTGTCGGCTTGGTGTAGACAGTGGTCTAGAATTCCTCGTTGGTGGAAGAAAGCAAGACGCCCAGAAACGGGAGGCTTTTGTCAACGCTGTTCTCAAGGGTGAAGTGGAGGAAGCTGTTGTCCTCAAAGGTCCTCCTTAGATTCTCGATGGCTTTGGTGGAAGTAGCTTTGATGAAAGTGTCGTCAATATAACGGAAGTAAATGAGGGGGCACTCGAGTTGGGAGAATACCCTCTCCTCTACTACTCCCATGTAGAAGTTAGCAAAGAGTACGCCCAGGGGCGAGCCCATCGCCACGCCATCCTTTTGTAAGTACAAGTGCCCACGATGAGTAGTAAAAGGGGCCCTTTTAGTGCAAATGGTAAGGAGAGTCCGAAGGGCTTGCTCTGGGATATTTAATTCAGGAGTCGTCTCATCCCTGTAGACTCTATCGGCGATAAGGTCGATGGTTTCGTCGACAGGGACATTAGTGAACAAAGATTCGACGTCCATCGATGCTATGACCCCCTCACCGTGGACGTCCTTGATCCTCTCTAGGAATTCGGCAGAGGAGGCCACACAGTGGCGGCCGGGGACATATGGCGTCAAAATCGTGTTCAGTTTCTTGGCCAGCTGGTATGTAGGCGTAGGGCATTGGCTGATGATAGGTCAGAGTGGGTTGCCTTTTTTGTGGGTTATAGCATTGCTGTAGAGGTAACCAGGTCCATAATCCCGCGAAATCATGGGTATGTGTACGGCGTTAGTTGCAGTATTAATGGCCTCGATGGTACGATTTGCTTCCCTCTTGATTTCTTCAACAGGGTTGCTCTTGAGGCGCTCGAATTTGGTTAGGTCGGCGAGGATGGCGTCCAGTCTCTCGAGGTACTCGTGGGTGTTGATGAGTACAAAGGCAGCTGTCTTGTCGGCCAGATGGACGGTAACCTCAGCAACTCGTTTGAGCTCTTTAGCAGCAGTTCTCATCTCCTTAGAGACGATGCCACTGCTGTACCTGCCCCTATCAGTAAGGGCCTTGGCGAGCAGAAGCGGCTGAAGGGCGTCAGTCATCCGGAGGGCACCACGTTCTTGGAGGTTGAGGATAGAATCTAGGAGTAATTCCATCTCCAGGCGTTTGTCGGTAGGTCTCGGTCGGGTGATGAAGTGGCAGTTGAGGCCCATCTTGAGAATCTGCTCCTGTGCTGGCATAGGGACGTAGCTGGAGATGTTAATGTATTCCTGGTGGACCTCTGGATCCGCAGCTTTCTGCCATTAAGGGTGACCAGCTTCTTCAAGATGGTCCTCTTCCTCTTCTTCAAGTCCTTCTCCTTAAGGACTTACAGGGCATGGATGATGTTGTTGGGTAGTTCAAGCCACCTCCAAGGTCCTCTTCATGGTTGGGGTTGTTGATATCGGGGCGTCGATCATCATGGGTGTCGTCATCAGGGGTATCCTCGTCCTCTGGGTCGATGTCAACCTCGAGGGGGACGCCAGTAGCGAGCTGGGCTTCTCCTCCATCCCTCAAGCTGGTCCATTCAACGTCAAGGCGGACCCGAAGGGCGTAGAGCTTGTCCTTCAGGGCCTTCTTCTGTTGGAGTTGGCGTTGGAGAAGGTTTCTTCTGTATTAATGGGTCACGGGATCGTTCAAGGCTGACGGGTCTTGCAGGTGGATTTCTGTATACCTTAGTAGGAGACCCTCCTTCAAACAGGTGGAGTTAAATACTATGGCTGCATCGGCAGAATTCAATTTCTTGTCCAATTTCTCGATTCTTCGGACAATTCTTTTTTCAGGATTGCTACATTCAGCAAGCAAGTTGGCGAAGCTCATCAGGGTGAGGGATACAAATCAGGTTAAGGCTGGATGTAATTAATACAAGTAAGAGTAATACTCGAAAATTACAACAGGTAAAGTCAGGAATGGGTTGTGACGCGTTTCGGAACAGCTT
>NC_090732.1:59521769-59536769 GCF_036898095.1 Palaemon carinicauda | reverse complement strand
CCGTATAAGTAGCCGAGCCCAAAATCACCTGAAATAGGTGGCAAATGGACGGCGTTGGTGGCAGCATTAATGGTTTGTATAATGCTGTTTGCTTCCCTCTTGATATCCTCAGTGGGGTTGCGGGACAATCGTTCAAATTTTGAGGTATCAGCCAAAATTTGATCTAGTTTCTCATGGTACTCCTCTGTATTTATGAGAACGAAGGCGGCAGTTTTATCTGCACGGCGTACAGTGATGCCTTCTTGCAATCTAAGAGCCTTGGCAGCATCTCTCATCTCCTTCGTGACAATCCCACTCCGGTATTGGCCACGGTCAGTGAGGGCTTCTGCCAAGAGTAGGGGTTGGAGGGCATCAGTCGTCCGTAGGGCACCTCTACGTTCATTTTCTTGTATGGTGTCAAGGAGGAGCTCGATTTCCAATCTCTTGTCAGTCGGTCTTGGTTTGGTCATGTAGTGGCAATTAAGGCCTAAACATAATATTTCTTCTTGAGCAGGCGTGGGAACGTAATTGGTGAGATTTACATACTCTTGCCTCTTTTCTGGGATCCTAAGTTTGCCTCCATTGATATTAATGAGTTTTCTTATTACAGTTTTGGTCCGATTTCGTTGGTCTTTCTCTTTTAGTTTATTAAGGAGGTAAGAGATATTTTCTGGGTAGGTAAGGTGATTCCTTTGTTGATCATTATCATCAGATTGCCTTTCATCACTTTCTTCAATAATACTGTGGTCTAGATTGTCTTGTTCCTCTCTCACAATGTATTCCGGGACCTCTCCAGAAGGGCGTGCTTGATCAATGGCGATGTTCTGGATTTCAGCCCATTCACTCTGCAGACGAGCAAGGCGTGCATATAGATCTTTCTTTTCATGCAGTTTAGTATCCAATTGCCGGCGAAGGAGAGATCTCCTGAAAGCACTAGTCCGCGGGTCATTACGTGCTGAGGGGTCATGCAGTCTAAAATTTGTATATTTTGGGAGTAGACCCTCTTTTAAGCAGGTTTTATTAAAAGTGATTGCTGCCTCAGTGGCGTTAATCTTGTAATTAACTTTTTCTATTGTTCTTATTATCTTCTTCTCTTCATTTGAACAATCCGTCAGTAACTGGGAAAGGTACATATCAATAGGAAGGTGATGAAGACCATATCATTCACAATTTGTCTTTAATATATCACAACACATTGTAAAAGTACAGATAATATGTACAAAGTATAAAACACTATCACAATGTTAGTGCACACAAAGTAATTGTCACTTTTATACAAAATTTATAAATTACGTGGTGTTAAGTTTAACACATCCTTCGACTCAACCGGTTTCGAGCAGTGAGAAGGTTTTCTGCTCATTGTCAAGAGTGAACTGAAATGCAGGTGTTGTTTTGATGGCTTATATACGGAGTCCTGCTACGAGATTCTATCTTAACCAGTGAAGATAGAATCTCGTAGCAGGACTCCGTATATAAGCCATCAAAACAACACCTGCATTTCAGTTCACTCTTGACAATGAGCAGAAAACCTTCTCACTGCTCGAAACCGGTTGAGTCGAAGGATGTGTTAAACTTAACACCACGTAATTTATAAATTTTGTATAAAAGTGACAATTACTTTGTGTGCACTAACATTGTGATAGTGTTTTATACTTTGTACATATTATCTGTACTTTTACAATGTGTTGTGATATATTAAAGACAAATTGTGAATGATATGGTCTTCATCACCTTCCTATTGATATGTACCTTTCCCAGTTACTGACGGATTGTTCAAATGAAGAGAAGAAGATAATAAGAACAATAGAAAAAGTTAATTACAAGATTAACGCCACTGAGGCAGCAATCACTTTTAATAAAACCTGCTTAAAAGAGGGTCTACTCCCAAAATATACAAATTTTAGACTGCATGACCCCTCAGCACGTAATGACCCGCGGACTAGTGCTTTCAGGAGATCTCTCCTTCGCCGGCAATTGGATACTAAACTGCATGAAAAGAAAGATCTATATGCACGCCTTGCTCGTCTGCAGAGTGAATGGGCTGAAATCCAGAACATCGCCATTGATCAAGCACGCCCTTCTGGAGAGGTCCCGGAATACATTGTGAGAGAGGAACAAGACAATCTAGACCACAGTATTATTGAAGAAAGTGATGAAAGGCAATCTGATGATAATGATCAACAAAGGAATCACCTTACCTACCCAGAAAATATCTCTTACCTCCTTAATAAACTAAAAGAGAAAGACCAACGAAATCGGACCAAAACTGTAATAAGAAAACTCATTAATATCAATGGAGGCAAACTTAGGATCCCAGAAAAGAGGCAAGAGTATGTAAATCTCACCAATTACGTTCCCACGCCTGCTCAAGAAGAAATATTATGTTTAGGCCTTAATTGCCACTACATGACCAAACCAAGACCGACTGACAAGAGATTGGAAATCGAGCTCCTCCTTGACACCATACAAAAAAATGAACGTAGAGGTGCCCTACGGACGACTGATGCCCTCCAACCCCTACTCTTGGCAGAAGCCCTCACTGACCGTGGCCAATACCGGAGTGGGATTGTCACGAAGGAGATGAGAGATGCTGCCAAGGCTCTTAGATTGCAAGAAGGCATCACTGTACGCCGTGCAGATAAAACTGCCGCCTTCGTTCTCATAAATACAGAGGAGTACCATGAGAAACTAGATCAAATTTTGGCTGATACCTCAAAATTTGAACGATTGTCCCGCAACCCCACTGAGGATATCAAGAGGGAAGCAAACAGCATTATACAAACCATTAATGCTGCCACCAACGCCGTCCATTTGCCACCTATTTCAGGTGATTTTGGGCTCGGCTACTTATACGGAAATGTAAAAACGCACAAGCAAGGGAACCCTCTCAGGCCTATTATCAGCCAGTGCCCTGCCCCTACATACCAGCTTGCTAAGAGACTGAACACCTTACTCACACCCTATATCCCCAATAAATATTGTGTGACATCATCAGCAGAATTCCTAGAAAAACTGAGAAATTCCACAAGTGACGGAGTTATTGCCTCCATGGATGTCGAGTCCCTATTTACTAACGTTCCCGTGAATGAAACAATAAAATTCATAATGGACAGAGTTTATAGGGATACAACGACACCCACCCTCAACATCCCCGAGGCCTCTCTCCGTGCACTATTAGAAATATGCACCAAGAAAGCCCCTTTCACTACCCATAAGGGCCATATATTTATTCAGAAAGATGGAGTCGCTATGGGGTCCCCTTTAGGCGTCCTCTTTGCTAATTTTTATATGGGAGTAGTCGAGGAGAGAGTTTTTCGAAAAATCAGTAAACCAGACCTCTATGTACGCTACATTGACGATACTTTCATAAAAACGGCCAATCAGGAGAGCATAGAAGAACTTCGCCGAATTTTCGAGGAATGCAGCTCGCTCAGGTTCACCCTAGAGCACAGCCTCCAAGGACGTCTCCCCTTCCTTGATGTCCTTGTAGAAACAAGCAATGATAGTTTTAGTACCTCGGTGTACGTAAAACCAACGAATCTCGGCCTATGTCTGAATGGTGACAGCGAGTGCCCTAGTCGGTATAAAACTGCCACCATTGAGGCTTTTATTCGGAGAGCCATTTCTCACTGTTCTTCGTGGAGAGGCACCCACGAGGAACTTGACAGAGTTACTAAAATTCTGGTGAATAATGGCTTCACGAATAAGGACATTAATCGGCAAATTAAAAAAGAAATCGAGAAATGGTACCAGAATGAAGGCCCTAATGATACCAACACGCCAGCAAAAATAAATCTTTACTATAAAGGCATTATGAGCGTAAACTACAACGAAGAAGAAAAGATTATGAAAAATATAATAAAAAACAACGTTTTTGCCACCGCAGAGGATACTGAAATCAACCTCATAATTTATTACCAATCAGCAAAAACACGAGACTTGATAATGAAAAACAACCCTGCCCCCGCCATGCAAGATGACTTGAAAAAGACGAACGTAGTGTACCGATATAAATGCCCCGTCCAGGAATGTCCTGGCACCTACATCGGGATGACGACGATGCGTCTTTCTAAGAGATTATCTTGCCACGTGCAACAGGGTGCAATAAAAATGCATTGCCTCCAAAAACATAATTTCATGACAACAAGGGAGCATATAGTGAAAAATGTAACAATCATCGGCCATGCCCCTGACAGTAGACGTCTCCGGATAATGGAAGCTATTTTTATTCAACAACAAAGACCTAACCTCAACACCACGCAAGAAGGGACCTTATTGCCAACATGTATAAGGTCCACTATCAACAATAGTCCAGGCAATAACAACTATGACAGGACTGATATAGCTGAAGGTCAAAACAGGGATTATCTCCCGACAGAACCAGAGCCAGTAATCCCACCAAACATCCCGGCGAGGCAGAGGCCACCACCCAATAGGATTAACGGTCTCCGCCCTAGGGCGGTTCTTAACCAGTGAAGATAGAATCTCGTAGCAGGACTCCGTATATAAGCCATCAAAACAACACCTGCATTTCAGTTCACTCTTGACAATGAGCAGAAAACCTTCTCACTGCTCGAAACCGGTTGAGTCGAAGGATGTGTTAAACTTAACACCACGTAATTTATAAATTTTGTATAAAAGTGACAATTACTTTGTGTGCACTAACATTGTGATAGTGTTTTATACTTTGTACATATTATCTGTACTTTTACAATGTGTTGTGATATATTAAAGACAAATTGTGAATGATATGGTCTTCATCACCTTCCTATTGATATGTACCTTTCCCAGTTACTGACGGATTGTTCAAATGAAGAGAAGAAGATAATAAGAACAATAGAAAAAGTTAATTACAAGATTAACGCCACTGAGGCAGCAATCACTTTTAATAAAACCTGCTTAAAAGAGGGTCTACTCCCAAAATATACAAATTTTAGACTGCATGACCCCTCAGCACGTAATGACCCGCGGACTAGTGCTTTCAGGAGATCTCTCCTTCGCCGGCAATTGGATACTAAACTGCATGAAAAGAAAGATCTATATGCACGCCTTGCTCGTCTGCAGAGTGAATGGGCTGAAATCCAGAACATCGCCATTGATCAAGCACGCCCTTCTGGAGAGGTCCCGGAATACATTGTGAGAGAGGAACAAGACAATCTAGACCACAGTATTATTGAAGAAAGTGATGAAAGGCAATCTGATGATAATGATCAACAAAGGAATCACCTTACCTACCCAGAAAATATCTCTTACCTCCTTAATAAACTAAAAGAGAAAGACCAACGAAATCGGACCAAAACTGTAATAAGAAAACTCATTAATATCAATGGAGGCAAACTTAGGATCCCAGAAAAGAGGCAAGAGTATGTAAATCTCACCAATTACGTTCCCACGCCTGCTCAAGAAGAAATATTATGTTTAGGCCTTAATTGCCACTACATGACCAAACCAAGACCGACTGACAAGAGATTGGAAATCGAGCTCCTCCTTGACACCATACAAGAAAATGAACGTAGAGGTGCCCTACGGACGACTGATGCCCTCCAACCCCTACTCTTGGCAGAAGCCCTCACTGACCGTGGCCAATACCGGAGTGGGATTGTCACGAAGGAGATGAGAGATGCTGCCAAGGCTCTTAGATTGCAAGAAGGCATCACTGTACGCCGTGCAGATAAAACTGCCGCCTTCGTTCTCATAAATACAGAGGAGTACCATGAGAAACTAGATCAAATTTTGGCTGATACCTCAAAATTTGAACGATTGTCCCGCAACCCCACTGAGGATATCAAGAGGGAAGCAAACAGCATTATACAAACCATTAATGCTGCCACCAACGCCGTCCATTTGCCACCTATTTCAGGTGATTTTGGGCTCGGCTACTTATACGGAAATGTAAAAACGCACAAGCAAGGGAACCCTCTCAGGCCTATTATCAGCCAGTGCCCTGCCCCTACATACCAGCTTGCTAAGAGACTGAACACCTTACTCACACCCTATATCCCCAATAAATATTGTGTGACATCATCAGCAGAATTCCTAGAAAAACTGAGAAATTCCACAAGTGACGGAGTTATTGCCTCCATGGATGTCGAGTCCCTATTTACTAACGTTCCCGTGAATGAAACAATAAAATTCATAATGGACAGAGTTTATAGGGATACAACGACACCCACCCTCAACATCCCCGAGGCCTCTCTCCGTGCACTATTAGAAATATGCACCAAGAAAGCCCCTTTCACTACCCATAAGGGCCATATATTTATTCAGAAAGATGGAGTCGCTATGGGGTCCCCTTTAGGCGTCCTCTTTGCTAATTTTTATATGGGAGTAGTCGAGGAGAGAGTTTTTCGAAAAATCAGTAAACCAGACCTCTATGTACGCTACATTGACGATACTTTCATAAAAACGGCCAATCAGGAGAGCATAGAAGAACTTCGCCGAATTTTCGAGGAATGCAGCTCGCTCAGGTTCACCCTAGAGCACAGCCTCCAAGGACGTCTCCCCTTCCTTGATGTCCTTGTAGAAACAAGCAATGATAGTTTTAGTACCTCGGTGTACGTAAAACCAACGAATCTCGGCCTATGTCTGAATGGTGACAGCGAGTGCCCTAGTCGGTATAAAACTGCCACCATTGAGGCTTTTATTCGGAGAGCCATTTCTCACTGTTCTTCGTGGAGAGGCACCCACGAGGAACTTGACAGAGTTACTAAAATTCTGGTGAATAATGGCTTCACGAATAAGGACATTAATCGGCAAATTAAAAAAGAAATCGAGAAATGGTACCAGAATGAAGGCCCTAATGATACCAACACGCCAGCAAAAATAAATCTTTACTATAAAGGCATTATGAGCGTAAACTACAACGAAGAAGAAAAGATTATGAAAAATATAATAAAAAACAACGTTTTTGCCACCGCAGAGGATACTGAAATCAACCTCATAATTTATTACCAATCAGCAAAAACACGAGACTTGATAATGAAAAACAACCCTGCCCCCGCCATGCAAGATGACTTGAAAAAGACGAACGTAGTGTACCGATATAAATGCCCCGTCCAGGAATGTCCTGGCACCTACATCGGGATGACGACGATGCGTCTTTCTAAGAGATTATCTTGCCACGTGCAACAGGGTGCAATAAAAATGCATTGCCTCCAAAAACATAATTTCATGACAACAAGGGAGCATATAGTGAAAAATGTAACAATCATCGGCCATGCCCCTGACAGTAGACGTCTCCGGATAATGGAAGCTATTTTTATTCAACAACAAAGACCTAACCTCAACACCACGCAAGAAGGGACCTTATTGCCAACATGTATAAGGTCCACTATCAACAATAGTCCAGGCAATAACAACTATGACAGGACTGATATAGCTGAAGGTCAAAACAGGGATTATCTCCCGACAGAACCAGAGCCAGTAATCCCACCAAACATCCCGGCGAGGCAGAGGCCACCACCCAATAGGATTAACGGTCTCCGCCCTAGGGCGGTTCTTAACCAGTGAAGATAGAATCTCGTAGCAGGACTCCGTATATAAGCCATCAAAACAACACCTGCATTTCAGTTCACTCTTGACAATGAGCAGAAAAACCTTCTCACTGCTCGAAACCGGTTGAGTCGAAGGATGTGTTAAACTTAACACCACGTAATTTATAAATTTTGTATAAAAGTGACAATTACTTTGTGTGCACTAACATTGTGATAGTGTTTTATACTTTGTACATATTATCTGTACTTTTACAATGTGTTGTGATATATTAAAGACAAATTGTGAATGATATGGTCTTCATCACCTTCCTATTGATATGTACCTTTCCCAGTTACTGACGGATTGTTCAAATGAAGAGAAGAAGATAATAAGAACAATAGAAAAAGTTAATTACAAGATTAACGCCACTGAGGCAGCAATCACTTTTAATAAAACCTGCTTAAAAGAGGGTCTACTCCCAAAATATTATTATTATTATTATTTTCATTATTTTTATAATTATTATCATTTTAGTATAATTATTATTATTATTTTTATTATTATTATTATTATTATTATTATTATTATTATTATTATTATTATTATTATTATTATTTTTATTATTATTATTATTATTATTATTATCTTTTTTATATTATTATTATTATTATTATTATTATTATTATTAATATTTTTATTATCACTATTATTATCATTATTATTATTATGATTATTATTATTATTATCATTATTATTAATATTATTATTATTATCGTTGTTAATATTAGCATTATTATTTTCATTATTATTATTATTACTATTATTATTATTATTATTATTAGTATTATTATTATTATTATTATTATTATTATAAATATTATTAATAATATTATTATTTATATTATGATCATCATTATAATAGTTTGTATTTATGTGGTTATAGTATTATTCCAGTTAATGAAATTCATATACATGTTAAGTTGGATAAATTTTGGGGATTGCATTTGGTAATATTATTATTACTGGACAATTTGAAATTACTGAACATGTTGATTTAGTTAGAAGCGGCATTGTGGTGGGATGTCCCAAGAACAAACCCCACAACCTTGAATCACTCTAACTGACAAATTTCTCTTCACTATAAACTTTCCCCTTACGTTATCATAAACTGGACTCTTAGACAAAAAGAACATAAAAACAAAACATAACCTTAATACTACATTTCTTAAAACTAATCATAAACCTAATAAATATAACAAAAAACGTATCACCATTCAAATAAACCAACCAAACAAACACCTAACAAAAGTTAAACTTAAATTAACCACAACCCTAACCTCAAACCACAAAACATATATATATTGCGAGTGTTCACTAACACTTTTGCAAGATAACAGTCACAAAATAAACACTCGAATAACCATTCACTGGGCCAACTGTCTTTATTGGCACAACACCACCGCCCTGTGATTAACAGATTAAACTGTGTGGCAATTTGCCACAACTGCCTCCCTCATTTGGGTCGTAGTTGTCATCATCATCATCATCATCATTATAATAATCATCATCATCATCAATCGAAATACACAGGCCAGGTCATCAACTGTTGGGCAATCCAATAGAGCAGTGTAACACAATCAATTACAGGCCAGGTCAGCAACAATAAATCCACTTACAAAAAATAACTCTCAAAAGGTAAGTCTCTCCAAGGAGGAATTACGGCCTGAAAAAATACATAAAGAAAAACACTTACGAACACTCCTAGCTAACTGAACTATCGCACTATAATCAAAGATAAACAATTCCTATCATTCACAATCACGACAAGCAAATATAAACAAAACTGTACTTACTCAGAAAATATATAAACACTTCCACGCTGGTCGAAAAATGATATAAAATAGTAATCCAGCACTAATAAACGCAACTGCCTCAAGCTGCAGTCAAATAAAAAAAAAGCATTCGCCCCGAAACATTTACCATTCTCCTAACCTAGCTAAAAGTAAACAAACAACCTCATTTATACCAACAGTCTTTCTCACAACAAACAATCGATACACTAACACACTCTCACTCTCTCTCTCTCTCTCTCTCTCTCTCTCTCTCTCTCTCTCTCTCTCTCTCTCTCTCTCTCTCTCTCTCTCTCTCTCTCTCTCACTTAGGATTTGGCAAACAAAAAACAAATAAAAATAAAACAAAAATTAATCCTCCACAGCATTTGTAGTGACTCACGGATTGCTCCAATGGATAAGAGACTGTCGCCAAAATTCTCCCATCCTTGGCATTTTCTTAGTTATACTTTTCACCGCCTCAGTTGTCATTGTTGTGATTATTGTAGAGTAATTTCCATTCATGATTGACATATCATTCATGTTATAGGATGCAGTGTTATTTTTTGGTGTAAATCATAATTAGCTGGCTCTGCATTTTTTAAAACTTTTATTAGTAAACTTTACATTAATGTTCGTATTGTCATTGTATTCGGGGGCATATTGAAGATACGGGCACGAGCAATTGTAATGGTCTGATACCGAAAATCCTTCAAGCAAGTTCTAAATGTTGGTGTGGGGAAGCAGTGCAGGACGGTGTTATGACTGACAAGTGTCTGTGGCAGTGTATAGACGGATGGCGTATTCAATTAATTACCATAGCTAAGAATGGGCGGTCACATTATAAGTTGTGCGGGTATGCATTTGTCGTATGCTGTTCATTTTGCATTAATGTTATTCATTGCACTATTACTATGTATTATTGTTAATGTATTATATATTATCAAATGTGATGTTATTAAATGTACGGTTGTTAAATGTGGTGGAAAATCATGTTTGGGATACCTATTTATATTGTCATGCATTACAGGATGAATCAGATCAATAAAAGATACAGCAAGGGAGCCCGAGTTGTTATATATTCTGCACTACAATTCAGCGATTTCGCAGAGCAGCCATGGAGGAACTGAAGAAGGAACACACCACAGCCAAGAGGAGGTTCAATCGGAAGGTTGGATTATTCAAGGATGCACAGAGAAGAGGAGTCTCGATGGAAACATTGGAAGTGTTGTACACTGAGGTTAGTGAATGTTTCGAACAAGTTGATATTATCAATGAACAAATGATAGAACAATTAAAGGATGGTGAATCTTGTCAGGAATATGAGGAATATATCAAGGAATTGGAAACTATGAAATATTCATTACTTGGCGCGATAAAGGGAAAGACAAAGGTGAAAAATAATACTGTGCTTGCCTTGAAAAAACTTGAGCCTCCCAAATTTAGTGGTTCAGTGAGAGCATTTCCTTCTTTTGTAAGAGATTATGGAAGACTAGTTGTGTCACAACATAGGAATTACCCGTACGTACTTAGAATATCATTAGAAGGGGAACCGAGGAGGCTTGTGGAGGATATAGATGATTATAAACGAATGTGGGATATACTAAATGAAGCATACGGTAATGAAGGATAACTGATCGATGCAATATTAGGAGATATAAGGGCATATAAACCGCTTAATGATAGTGATGGCAGAAAGTTAATTAATCTAATCAATACAGTAGAAAAGGTGTGGTTAGATGTAAATAATTTAAACTTGACTACAGAACTGGAGAATACTACTGTACTAACACAGGTAGAAAGATTGCTGCCGTCGGTATTGAAAAGAGAATGGGCCATTAAAGTGCAGGAATTAAATTCGGACAAATTTAAGAATTTGGTTACATTTCTGACAGATCACTGCAAGGCTCTGGAGTATTTACAAGATAATTCAAGAAGTGGTGCGACTAAAGTAACAGTACATACTGTGGAAAGGGAATTTGCAAAGGAAAATGAATTAGCAGAAGCTATAAAATTCTTGACTATAGGACAAGAGAAACTTCAAAATCAATTGTCTAAATGTTTAACCAGTTTTTATCACATTAGCTAAGGAAAAAAATACAGGTGGAATTAATAGAACAAGGTATAACAGTGATCAGAAAAGAAAAAATTGTCCTGTCCATGATAGTGGATCTCATGAATTGAAGGATTGCATGACATTTAAGCAATGGTCAGCTGAAAATCAGATGGACTTTTTAAGACAAAAGGGAGTTTGCTACGCCTGTCTCCGTAGGGGACATTTCTCCAGGAATTGTGAGAAACGATTTCCATGCAGGGTAAAGGTGAATGGAGAGGTGTGTGGTAAACATCATCATTCAAGTTTACACACACTATTTAACAATCCAAATTATTCAACAATTGATGCCACAAGTAACTATTTAAGTAAAAAAGGTACAATTCTGATGACTGGGTTTGTTAACAGTGAAGGGAAGTCTATCCCCACGTTGTATGATGCAGGAAGTAACATTAGTTTAATTACATTTAGAATGGCAAAGAAACTGGGACTCAAAGGTATTCCTATACAATTATCTATGACTAAAGTTGGTGATCACACAGAAGAGTTGGATAGTTGTGTTTCTGAAGTCTCATTAAAGGATCAAGCAGGAATAGAAAAACTTATAGAAGTTTGTGGCGTGTCTGAAATAACTGCTGTTCATCATCATATGGATTTAGGAGAAATAGCAAGAAGACTGGGAGTGCAGGAGAAACTCCTTCAAAGGTCTGCAGACGTAATAAAAGACCCAGAGTTGATCTTTTTTTTGTGATAGTAGTATAAAAGCGTATGGAGCTGTAGCATATGTTAGATGGGGAAGGCAAAGATGGTAATTATTATGTAAACCTTCTTTGTTCAAAGAATAGAATAACGCCTATGAAACAAATCGGTATACCACGATTAGAACTGTGTGCTGCTGTTTTAGCATCGAGATTGAGGGCAACCATTGAAATTAATATGAGATGCAAATTCTCTAAGGTAATCCACATCACTGACAGCGAGATAGTAAGATCACAGATCCAGAAGGAATCCCACCAGTTTAATTCATTTGTTGGAATTAGGGTTGCAAAAATTCAGTCAAAAACTGAACCCATAGAATGGTATTGTGTATCTTCCAAGGAAACAATGCTGATTTGACTACTAGGAAATGTAACCCCAAAGAATTAGACACAGAATCTGTTTGGCAAAAGGGTCCAGAATTCTTGTATCAAGATTCCTCGGAATGGCCTGTAAAACAGAGTACACTATCGGATCTTCTTGATGTTGTTTTTGCAAGAGTGGCCTTATGTGAAGGAAAAATTAATTCAATTAGCCAGTTGACTGATATCAAAAGATTTAGCAATATGAAAAGACTGTTATCAGTGATGGCTAGAATTATTAGTGCAATAAAGAATAAATCGTTTAAGTCTATATTGTGAGATCCTAGTACAGAAGATATACAGCAATCTGAGTTGTATTTCGTCAAAAATGCTCAAGCAAGTTTGCCACTAGACGGGGAAAAGAGGTATAGACGTTTAGGACCAGTGTCGAGAGAGGATGGCATAACCACCGTGGGTAGCAGGATGTCCAAATGGTTGAAGGACAATTGGGATCAGAATCAGTTTATACTTCTCCCATCAAAGCACCCATTCTCTTTAATATACCTGTCTCACATACATCAAAAGGATCACAGTGGAGTTGAATCAAGTCTTGCTAGAGCTCAAGTGAAATATTGGATATTGGGAGCAAGGAAAACAATGAAATCTATTAGAAAACAGTGTGTAGTATGTCGAGGAATAGACAAGATCTGTACATCACAAGCTATGGGAGAGTTGCCAAAAGAGAGACTTGAACCATGTCCTCCATGGCATAATGTTAGCCTAGATCTTTTTGGCCCTTTCTGGGTTTGTGATACTGTAAAACGAAGAGTGAAAAGGAAAATATTTGGAGTAATTTTTAATTGCATGGTTACAAAACGTAACATTTCTGAGGGTTATGATACTCAAAACTTTCTTACTGTACTGAAAAGGTTCACATGTCTAAGAGGATTTCCAAAGAAGCTTTACAGTGATAATGGTACGCAGTTGGTGTCTGCTAACAAGGAATTGAGAGAAATGGTTACTCAGTGGAATAAAGGTTTATTGTTTAACTTTGGAAAATTTGAAGGATTAACCTGGGTATTTAATAAATCTGCTGATGCCCCGTGGGAAAACGCTTGTAGCGAGTCGTTAATTAGACTGGTGAAGAGGTCACTTACCAGAATCATAGGTGAATCAGTCACATCTTTTGGGGAACTACAATCTGTAATGTATGAAGTTGCCAATATGTTGAATGAACGGCTTATTGGGTTTAAACCAGGTGAAAACTTTAACGAAGGGACTGTTAAGACCTAATGATTTACTATTGGGTTGATCTACCATCGAAGCTCCTTGTGGATTTTGGAATGAGAGTGTTAATTTTATTAGGTCATATGCATTTAAGATGAAAATAATAGATTTGTTTTGGAATAAATGGATGAAAAATTATTTTCCAACTCTTATTGTAAGACAAAAATGGCATGTGAATGTAAGAAGTGTAATTGAGAGGAGAATGGAAATTAGCACAAGTGGTAGAAGGGATGCAGGGAAGAGATGGAAAAACAAGGAATGTGCTGCTTAGATATAAGATAAATATATTTGGAAAACGGTGCATAGATTAGTGGTGATACTTCCGGTGGAAGAACAGTACACTTAAGTGGCATTAATCTATTGTGGGGGGAGTATATTATGATCATCATCATAATAGTTTATATTTATGTGGTTATAGTAATATTCCAGTTAGTAAAATTCATATACATGTTAAGTTGGATAAATATTGGAGATTGTATTTGGTAATATCGTAACTATTGGACAATTCGAAATTACTGAACATGTTGCTTTAGTTAGAAGCGGCATTTGTATTTTCTGTACTTACTCAGAAAATATATAAACACTTCCACGCTGGTCGAAAAATGATATAAAATAGTAATCCAGCACTAATAAACGCAACTGCCTCAAGCTGCAGTCAAATAAAAAAAAGCATTCGCTCCGAAACATTTATCATTCTCCTAACCTAGCTAAAAGTAAACAAACAACCTCAGTTATACCAACAGTCTTTCTCACAACAAACAATAAGTAACTCGCTCTCTCTCTCTCTCTCTCTCTCTCTCTCTCTCTCTCTCTCTCTCTCTCTCTCTCTCTCTCTCTCTCTCTCAGGATTTGGCAAACAAAAATTAAATAAAAATAAAACAAAAATTAATCCTCCACAGCATTTGTAGTGACTCACGGATTGCTCCAAGGATAAGAGACTGTCGCCAAAATTCTCCCATCCTTAGGATATTCTTAGTTATACTTTTCACCGCCTAAGTAGTCATTGTTGTGATTATTGTAGTGTAATTTCCATTCGTGATTGACATATCATTCATGTCACAGGATGCAGTGTTATTTTTTGGTGTAAATTATAATTTGCTGGTTCTGCAGTTTTAAAAATTTTTATTAGTAAACTTTACATTAATGTTCGTATTGTCATTGTATTTGGGGGCATATTGAGGATACGGGCATGAGCAATTGGAATGGTCTGGTACCGAAAATTCTTCAGGCAAGTTCTTAATGTTGGTGTGGGGAAGCAGTGCAGGACGGTACTATGACTGACAAGTGTCTGTGGCAGTGTATAGACGGATGGCATATCCAA
>NC_090732.1:59466769-59474269 GCF_036898095.1 Palaemon carinicauda | reverse complement strand
AGATTTAATTTTTGGAATGAAAGTACAGTTATGAAAGCTTCATATATTGATCTTATTACTTATTTATTTTTGTTGATGTAATCTTCTCAGCAGACTGATTCTTATTTTGGTATGTATGACCTCTTGCCTTTTTCCATAAGCGTTATCAACTTAAGATTGAAAGACCGACCGTGCTTTGTCTGTAAGTGTATGTGTGTTAGAGCATGTGTGTGAGATGACCAGGTGTTCCGTTATCCTTGAGGCTTACTTTGATATATTTACGTCATTCATTATGCCTTAAAAATATTTCACTTATTTTTTGGGCATGTTTCTTCTTTTGGCGACAGCGACTGAATCGGGCACGCTACAAACTAGAGCAGAGTTCTTCTCTGTTGCTGCTTTTAAGCGAACGGGAAACATCACATGGTCATGATGCTTTGTCCTTATGCAGCAGCCTCCTTATGCTTGCTAGATACTATAACGATTTCATCTCTCATACCTACAATTCCTGTAAAGGAACCATCGCCAAGTTGTAGTGAGGTATGATTCGCTTGTGATTCCGCTGCAAGGTTTCACAGCTGACGTGAACTGCAGCTGAAGATAGCCACAATTTTGAACATTCCAAAATGTGCGCAACATGGTCCCGACTGGGTCAACCGCGGGTGAGGCCTCACAACCTTCCCATGATATTCTGCACATATTCAAGGTGGATTCGCTGTAAAATGGCGATACTAAGAAATAAGGCTATTTTCTAACATCACAGCAAGTGGCAGATTTAAGCTGTGGATGTGTGACCCCAGCCTTATGATTTAAACTGTCTTGAAGAAAAAAATATAGAGCATAATATGGTAAATAATAATGTTTAACAGATGGCAGGTACTGTATATTATGGAATGAGACTTGTGTCAACTTGCTCAAAATAAAGATATTTGCACCTGTCTTGAAATGATGAAGTCCCACTGATTTGGTTGCACTAAGAATGAATCTTCTAGAACATCATGTTGTATTAAGCCTTAAGAAAAAAAAGTAAGGCTGTTGGAATTAGCTGCATATCTTGTATTATCTAATGGGTGATATAGTCTGGAAAGATCTAAATACAAGGCATGGTTAGAACTATGAAATATGAAAAATTTGGGTTTTAGTTTGGATTTATCTTCAGAATTTGTATTAAGTGCTAATTCAAGCTAGACCTTTGATAAAAGTTCCAGCAACCCCACTCTACATTCATGAAATGGGATTTATGTAAAGGAGTGACGTCTTTATCAGTAACAAGCTTGTTTTCGTGACCAAACCTTGAAGTCAGGAGGAAAGAGTATGAACCTTTATGAGCAGTGATAAGAAGCAGCACCCAATCTAATAGCTTGCAAAAACAATACTGGATTTACTGCATTCCACTTGTAAATGGAGAAAAAAGGCCTAAATTTTCTGATCTTTATCACATTTCCATAATAGCATCAGGCGTGACGATAAATATCATGGACACAACAGGATATTCTCAGCTAATAGTCAAGCACGTCGTCACAGAAACGGTACAATGTCTCTGCCCATCTCCACAGATGATGGAGCAAAGACCATTTTAGGGACATGATATAAATTACTGAGAAATATGAAAAATCTATTGTGACCCACGAGGATATTGTGCACGGCACATTCATGTATCACTCTCCAGGACAGAGGAACAATGAGATACTGTTTATTTTTAAGCAAAACAATCTGCAGCAGAGTAAAGACTATTGAAAGATGTGATATAAAATATACACCTAATTACAACTTCACAGAGAGAGAGAGAGAGAGAGAGAGAGAGAGAGAGAGAGAGAGAGAGAGAGAGAGAGAGAGAGAGAGAGAGAGGCATAGCGAGTGGATATGGGGAAAAACTCAGTCCACTTTGGGTGACAATCTGTGCGGTTATTAACTGCAAATCTCCTAGTGCAATACACCTGAAGGTTTCGTACATACGCAAACCGACCATGTCTCTTTAATGCTCAAGCACAATACCCATAGGAAACTAGAGTATAGTGGCATTCTATAAGACTCCCCATGGAATCTGTTTGATTTGATGTATTTCTGACTTCCAGAAGCTGGTCAGTTTGTAGCCTATTGGTTTTTCGAATCACACTTAGCATTGATGGACGTTCACATAAAAAACATAATAGCATTCATTGCAAGAGTGGTGGAGAGTTGATACCCAAATCTAAGGTCTCTACATAATCTTTTTTAATAACTACTGTCTTTAACCATAAATAATTCTTAGTGTTGTGTTGACTGTATAATCAATAAATTATTACACTTATATCTATTACTTGTGCTAGTGATTATCAACTTTCTGTCAACATTGTAACTCATCCTTTGAAAATTTTGAATCTTTCAATTTTATCAAAACCCATCGTGGACTGATGGGGTCCCTGAGACCCCAGTGATTTTTATCGTTATGACATATCTCTTTTGCTATCAATTTAAGAATACCCATATGCAATTAGTTTTATCATTTGTGGTTTATGAATATTCACAAGTGTTTTTAATAGCTTAGGATAATCAATTTCAAGGGGAATGGCAACAAAAATATATCTCTGGGGTCCATAGGGACCTTATCGGTCTTCCGTGCCCGTAATTCTTCTCTATTTTGTTTTGGTGCAATTCTAAAATCTATGTGTTTTTAAGCTTAGAGCACTCTCTTTAAACTACATTTCAAATGATTTTTCCGTAAAAATATTTCTTAAGTAATTTATTGGTACCTCTTGTGCATGTATCTAGTTGCTTATGCCATAATCTTTCAAATAATTTATTGGTGCTTCTCATGGGTATAAACGGTTGATAAATGCCGTAATTGGGTGAAACTATTTGTTGATCACACATTTTATCTCTAAAGTAAATAATTCTTTGAAAACTTTTCATCAGCCTACAGAGTAAACAGTCATTATTCAGTTAGCACAAAAATAAGTCGAGAAGTTTGACTGCTATTCATCTTTAAACATCATCTAACCTAATATGTCATTTCTTGCATCTATATTTTATGGTAAAAGTCCTCTAATGGACAATATAGATGATATAAAAGAAGTAGAAAATGATGTAAATTTAGACAGTGGTATATCTGATGCTGAGAATTATAAAATGAATGACAATAGGAGTGATATAAGTGGTGATAGTGGTGATAGTTTTGAAAGTGTTGATGAAGATTAGGATCAAGATGTCTATATCGTAGTGGGTAAAGACAAATGAACTCAATGATCTGCTGAAGCACCTAGACGAAGGAGTAAAGTTGTACAAAATTTCCTTCGGGAAGCTGTACCTACTCATAGTGCTGGTGCTACCATCACTTTCTTTCTCACTGATGAAATAATGGATCTTATTGTACAAGCAACTAATGATAAGAGAGTTGCCATTTATGCCAAAGAATGGAAGGTAGTAGATTGTGTTGAATTTATGGCATCGGTAGGTCTTCATCTACGATCTGGAGTGGACAAGGATGCATTCAAACATGTTGCTGAATTATTCAGTACTAAGGCAGGAACACCAATTTATCGTGCTTCTATGAGTAGCGACAGGTTCAAACGAATAAAAAGGTGCAAAAGATTTGATGCAATGTTAACACATGCAGGGAAAAAAATGGTGAACAAGGGAAGTTGTCACCTATATATGAAGTTTGGCATAAGTTTATCGAAGCATGCCAGGTAAACCATAAAGCTGGATCATGCGTAACTGTCGATGAATCTCTAGTATCATTCCGAGTAAGATGTTCCTTCAAAGTATATATGCCATCAAAACCAAATGAATATGGGATTAAGATCTGGTGCATGGTAGATGCTACAAATGCTTATCTCCTCCATGCACATATATATTCAGGAAAGGGTCCTGATGGCCCAGAATGGCAACAAGCCAGTAGGGTTGTTTGGGATCTCACCACAACTATTGCTAATTCAGGAAGAAATGTTACATGTGACAACTTCTTTATTGATTTTAGCCTTGCTCTAGAACTACTGAACAAGAATATTACTCTATTGGGAATGCTTAGGAAAAATAAACGGTAAAAGCCCCTATCATTTCAAGCATAGTGGTATCGCAAAGTACAATCAAGAAAGTTTGGCATCAGCAAAGATCACCATCTTATGATATCCAGCTATGTCTCGATGATCAATAAGGCAGTCATTTTACTTACCACAATGCATTATGGCAATAAGATACAAGAATATGAACCTTTCAAACCCGATATGATTCTGGACTATAATGCAGCAAAAGGTTGGATTGATACCTTAGACTTCTTAGTCCAGCACTATGCATGCAAAATAATCACTAATAGATGGCCTTCAGTTACTTTATACTGGATGACTGATGTTGCAGGATATGATACTACTGTATATTTTAGGAAAAAAATTCTTATGTCTCTACTGGAAATGAAAAACGCAAGAATTTTGTCTCTGACTTCGCTGAACAGCTTTGTAAGCCACAGATCCAGCGGCGTTTCAGAGATTTATGAGCTAATTTCCCAAGGCATATAATTCATTGTAAGGAAGCCTACATGAATAAGGACGGTACACCACATCCCTCTACAACCCATCTCCAAGAAACCAAGAAAAGCATTGTTCCAAGTGTGCAAGAAAGCTGGAAAAAAAATCGTGCACATCATGTGATGACTCAGTGTTTGACGTATATTGTAACTATTTGTAAAGATTGCCTATCCAGCCAATATATACTTGTTTGATTAAGGAGAATTGTAATTTTGTTAAATGAAGGCATTGTTTTAAAATGTATTTTTCTCACACACAAATAGGTATTTTTTTTTTTTACAATATATACAAAAAGGATATTGGGTTTCATCATAAAAGGCCTGAAGTACACACATGTAAAGTTTAGCTATTCTGAGTTCATACATAATGTATATATCTGACTCAAAAGAATGGGGTCTATGTGGACCTCATCATTCTTCTAAGTAATTTTGAGGCCCCTAGTCCACGAAGAGTTAACAGCATACTTTCATGAATTATTCCGATATTTAGTCCCAAGTTATGTACATGATTATTATTCTGAATGTAAAATAGATTTTCTTCATATCTCTGAGTGGAATGTAAT
Organism: Palaemon carinicauda; assembly: GCF_036898095.1. NCBI lineage: Eukaryota > Metazoa > Arthropoda > Malacostraca > Decapoda > Palaemonidae > Palaemon > Palaemon carinicauda. The sequence continues at coordinate 59,469,226 of NC_090732.1, read as the reverse complement.
TTATGAATGTATATACGGAAGTTTGTCATCGATTTAGTGTTATGATAATTTTTTATTTTAATTTACATTTTGAAGAATTTTCTTCAGTCTTCCATATTATTTATATCTTATTTTATTTAGCTTAGGAATAATAAGTTTTAGTTACCTCTAACATTCTTGGTTAGGAGTCTCATGCACAAATTTATTTAAGCTGCCCTTTTGGTTTTATATCAACTAAGACTTTAGGTAGTTTAGACTTCATTAATGGTTGGCTATTCATGGTAAATGATTCATTACACTGATTCCGTAAGTGGCGCCTTTCGAGATAAATTCCTTCCTCTTATTTTGGTTATAATTTAGACATTATTATTTTACGTTATTTTTTTTTATTTTTTATCTCACTGTCCCCAATTCATGTCTGATTGGCTAGGAAATTCATTGTGCGCTATGCACCGTGTTAGCTGATTTTTATTTTAAGTATTCAGTTAATACATATACAAAGCAGCTATCTTGATTACCTCCACCAAGGAGATTATGTTTTCGAGTCGGTTTATTTATTTGTCTGTGTCTGTGGACAGGACTACGTCAAAACTACACAACAGATTTCGACGAAATTTTCACCAGAGATACATCTTAGGTCATGGACGACCCCATTACCTTTTGAGATGATCTGGTACCGGATCTGGATTCTAGATTGTGATTTGCATAGATCACAATATTAAGAATTACTTTAAAACAAATTGACACATTGGATTTCTACCCAATTTTAACAATGGATAGATATCAGTACATCAAAAAAAAAGGGTCAAGATCACCATTCTGGACCAACAATGTACTTTACGCTATCTACTGTACAGTCAGCATATAAAAAGTGGGAGGCGATGTCCGGAGATTTTAGTTAAATGTTGGCAATATTCATCGATCTTGTTCTTATGTATATTCCATTGGAGATGCAAGATTGAGCCTTGTATTCCAAATAGATACCTTGGATAAAACAAACTTTCTACAAAACATTAAACCTATCTCATGTAGTAATCAAAATATGGCACCTCCAGATGCATAGGTCTAAAATCTACCCCTGTTTATTTTCTGCTATTCAGGACGATGCCAGAAAATTCAGCCCGGAAGGTCGAGCATTCACTTTCTAGAGGTTTCGGTCAACAGGTGGGAAGGTTTTGGCTATTGACTCCGAATCCTGGTTTACCCAGCTTGTTCATTGTTATGTGTTTTGCACTGTAATACTATATGCGTTACAGCTATTGAGAGAAATATTGCACAGTATTCCATTGATAAACATGTTCTAGCATAGTTTATAAGTCTAGTAGCGTATGGTATGAAGGATTTGATCCTTTATTAATTGTCTTAAAGTTAGAATGTGATTCTTCTTAGTTTTGTATTGCAGTAGGATCCAGTCTTTTAAGAGTGATGATCTGTTTTTTTTTTTTTTTTTTTTTTTTTTTTTGTACAATATTTGTTTACATATTCTCATTCGAGAGTCATTAGTGAGTAAGAGTGGATCATAGATGTTAGCCTGAACAAAATGAAACATATTTTAATAAGAAGCCCATAATTGATCTCAACTAGACAAGTCGGTGACAATACTGGGATAGTTAAATACAACAATAATGAACTATTATCATTCCATGTAGGTTTGAGGGCAGTATCTATTCAACCATATTGATAACAAACTGTATATACATCTTACCCAGAAGAGGTAAGTGATTGTCCAGAAGAGGATAGAGGAGTTTTATTTCTACTATCCTGTTTTTGTCATGAAGATTTAAGGAGAGGATACATTTGACTTCAATACACAGTCATTCGAAAATATGCTGCCGTTGCAGGGAGTAACTACGTCAGTTAAGGGTTAAAAGTGGCAATTCTCCCCCATTAGGTTAGATATCTTTTATTCTAGATCACTGTCTGGCTTTAAACATTCAGCCATTTGTGTGTGCAGAAATGGTTGTAACTTCATGAGTTCGTTTATTTCGTATCTCTACTTATGTTAGGTTCCATTTAACATGCTGTTGATCGCGTGTCTGATCTTTAACTTTTATTTAAGATAGGTTTGAGACAATCAAATAGATCTTTGGTCTAAAGTTTCTGTATGTAACAGACTAAGCTCTTATCGCTCTGTATTTTCATTCATTGCCGAGTCATTGTGTTGTATATATATATTTTTTTTAAAATTGAGTAATGCTCTTTTATACCAATGGAACTTTTGAGATCAATGTTCAGATGAGACCGATCAAGAGCTGCTATAAATTTTCTGGAATAAAAACATTAGATAGATTTAGTTTAATAGAGTCTTTTTACCCTTATGTAGATTCACTTGTTTGTGAAGATTTAGGAGCTTTTTGAAAATGGTTCAAGTGATTATTGGGATTTTTTTTTTCAGGGTTAGTTACCTGCTCCTGATATATCATTGAAGGATGTAAATTAAATAAAGGTGATGCTGATATAGCAAGGTGAGCTCCTTTT
>NC_090732.1:59454614-59466269 GCF_036898095.1 Palaemon carinicauda | reverse complement strand
ATTCTCATTCGCAATTCTTGGCGTGAATTCACTCTTATATTTTTCTGCTAATATGTTGCATATTTCCTTTTTATTTATTCGTTAATCGTCCTTCAATTCTTAGAGGGCCTATTTCTAATCTCCCTTTATTCATCTTTTTTGCTTAGGAGTAAAGTACTTTTGGGTTTTTCTTGATATTTTGAAGTGTCCTTTCTTCTAAGTCCCTTTTTTCATTTTCTTTCGATTGTATAATCTTTTTTTTCTGCATTTTCTATCTTACTTTTTTATTTCCATCATTTTCCATACATTTTTTTCTTTTGCAAGATTTTTCTTCCATTTTCTAATTTTCTGAAATAAGATCCTTCTGTCTCTTGGTATGCCTCTCTGATGTTTATTTTTTTTTTTTCGGCACATTTTTTTCAACAATTTTCTCCAGTATTTTGTTTAATATATCCGTATTTACCTCCATATTATCACTTACTAATACATTTTTTCAATCTTTGTTCAATTCTTCATTTATTTCTGACCATTTTATATTCTTACCATAGAAATTATATTTTCCATACCCTTCCCATCATTTTGTACTTTTTTTTTTCTCCGCGTTCACTTGCTTTGGAATGGACTATTAATTCTATGACATGGTGGTCTGAAATTCCCGTGTTATACACTATTATTTCTTTAACACAATTCACCTCATTCACAAATACTAAATCTAGGACATTGTCCTTTCTTGTTGGAATGTGGTTTATTTGTTGCATATTATGTTCTAATAACATATCTTGAAGCTTTTCAAACTGTCTCTTATCTTCTGCACTACTATTACTCTCTTTTTTATGGATAGGAGTATATTCCAATCTTTATGGTTTCTACTGTACATATATCATCTATTTTCTCTATTATTATGTCAAACTCCTTAGTATTTGGGGGTCTGTAGACTACAATATTCACTAATGTGTCATATTCAAATTTTACCGCAATAAATTTACATTCTGTGTTGCTGTATTTTTCACAGACTGTCCTTGATTTATGTCTCTTCCATATATTGCGGAATGTACTTAGCCCAATCTTATTCTACATCTATACTATCGGTCTATTAAAAATACTACAAAGGCATGGTGTGAAGTTCAAACTATTTGCGGATGATACGCAATTTTACTTCTCCCTTAATGATATAGACGACACTACTGAAACTCTAAAAATTAATCCTTGATAGTGTTAAGGAATGGATAATAATTAAGCAACTAAAATTAAATGAGAACAAAACTGTATTTATAGTGGTGGGAAAAGGAAATACTACCAGAGCCTTGGGTGATATTCAAATAAACATATATAATGACTCAGTGCCGATATCTAGTAAAGTTCGTGATCTAGGCTGATTTCTTGACTGCAGCTTGTCTCTCAATGCCCAATAGAATAATGTAGTGAAAACTGTTGGTTATCGTCTAAGAAATATCGCTTTTATAAAATTAAGTACCTGGATGAATGATCCGTAAAGAAAATTGTGATTAACTGTGTGATTACCAGAATTGACTACTGTACCTCCATCTTCTACAATCTAACAAAAGTAAAACTTAAGAAATTACAGAACATGATAAACAGAGGAGCAAGACTAATAAAAGGTGTCCCACCTAGAGAAAGGATCACTCCTACACTAATTGATCTACATTGGCTGCCAATTAAAGCGAGAATTGAATTTAAAATATGTACAATAACTTACCAGTCGTTCAAAATATCTAAGAAAATTGCTACATGTTGTGCAACAAACAATTTGTCCTGACACGAGAATAGTTACAGATTTTTTCAAACTATCAGAACCTAGATACATGTCTACTGTAGGCTCTAGATCCTTTGAATATGCGGTCCCAAGACTATACAATGGGCTCCCACTAGACACTCGAATAATTGAAGATATTAAGGCTTTCAAGAGGAAACTGAAGACCTTATTCGGCGAGTGTTTTGACAGTGACGGTCAAACAGTAAGCGAACGATACGCATTGTGTAATGTTAAATGCTCTCATATGAACACCATAAAACAACCGTGTAGGTCCTATAGAGAGTAGGGTTCCCCTGCTGTACAGGACCAGATAAGCAGCTCTTAAAGCAAAGTAAGTATCGCAAGGAGTGGTAAATAGAGCAGCAGTGTATATGTTATTGATTTACTCTGAATTCTGCCAACTGACTTTGATTCAGAAAGAGGATCTGTGTACTTCAATAAGTTCAAAAGGAGCTCACCTTGCTATATCAGCATCACCTTTATTTAATTTACATCCTTCAATGATATATCAGGAGCAGGTAACTAACTCGGAAAAAAAATCCCAATAATCACTTGAACCATTTTCAAAAAGCTCCTAAATCTTCACAAACAAGTAAATCTACATAAGAGTAAAAGGACTCGATTAAACTAAATCTATCTAATGTTTTTATTCCAGAAAATTTATAGCAGCTCTTGATCGGTCTCATCTGAACATTGATCTCAAAAGTTCCATTGGTATAAAAGAGCATTACTCAATTAAAGAAAAAAAAAAAATATATATATATATATATATATATATATATATATATATATATATATATATATATATATATATATATATATATATATACACACAACACAAATGACTCGGCAATGAATGAAAATACAGAGCGATAAGAGCTTAGTCTGTTACATACAGAAACTTTAGACCAAAGATCTATTTGATTGTCTCAAACCTATCTTAAATAAAAGTTAAAGATCAGACACGCGATCAACAACATGTTAAATGGAACCTAACATAAGTAGAGATACGAAATAAACGAACTCATGAATTTACAACCATTTCTGCACACACAAATGGCTGAATGTTTAAAGCCAGACAGTTATCTAGAATAAAAGATATCTAACCTAATGGGGGAGAATTGCCACTTTTAACCTTTAACTGACGTAGTTACTCCCTGCAACGGCAGCATATTTTCTAATAACTGTGTATTGAAGTCAAATGTATCCTCTCCTTAAATGTTCATGACAAAAACAGGATAGTAGAAATAAAACTCCTCTATCCTCTTCTGGACAATCACTTACCTCTTCTGGGTAAGATGTATATACAGTTTGTTATCAATGTGGTTGAATAGATACTGCCCTCAAACCTACATGGAATGATAATAGTTCATTATTGTTGTACTTAACTATCCCAGTATTGTCGCCGACTTGTCTAGATGAGATCAATTATGGGCTTCTTATTAAAATATGTTTCATTTTGTTCAGGCTAACATCTATGATCCACTCTTACTCACTAATGACTCTCGAATGAGAATATGTAAACAAATCTCGTACAAACAAAAAAAAAAAAAATGAATAAATAAATCATCACTCTTAAAAGACTGGATCCTACTGCAATACAAATGTAAGAAGAATCACATTCTAACTTTAAGACAATTAATAAAGGATCAAATCCTTCATACCATACGCTACTAGACTTATAAACTATGCTAGAACATGTTTATCAATGGAATATTGTGCAATATTACTCTCAATAGCTGTAACGCATATAGTATTACAGTGCAAAACACATAACAATGAACAAGCCGGGTAAACCAGGATTCGGAGTCAATAGGCAAAACCTTCCCACCTGTTGACCGAAACCTCTTGAAAGTGAATGCTCGACCTTCCGGGCTGAATCATCTGGCCTCATCCTGAATAGCAGAAAATAAACAGGGGTAGATTTTACACCTATGCATCTGGAGGTGCCATATTTTGATTACTACATGAGATAGGTTTATTTTTTTGTAGAAAGTTTGTTTTATCCAAGGTATCTATTTGGAATACAAGGCTCAATCTTGCATCTCCAATGGAATATACATAAGAACAAGATCGATGAATATTGCCAACATTTAACTAAAATCTCCAGACATCGCCTCCCACTTTTTATATGCTGACTGTACAGTAGATGGGGTAAAGTGCATTGTTGGTCCAGAATAGTGATCTTGACTCGTACTACCTCCAAAATTTCCCTTTTTTTTTTTTTGATGCACTGATATCTATCCATTGTTAAAATTGAGTGGAAATCTGATGTGTCAATTTGTTTTAAAGTAATACTTAAAATTGTGATCTAAGCCAATCACAATCTAGAATCCAGATCCGGTACCAGATCATCTCAAAAGCTAATGGGGTCGTCCATGACCTAAGATGTATCTCTGGTGAAAATTTCGTCGAAATCTGTTGTGTAGTTTTGACGTAGTCCTGTCCACAGACACAGACAAATAAATAAACCGACTCGAAAACATAATCTCCTTGGTGGAGGTAATCAAGATAGCTGCTTTGTATATGTATTAATTGAATACTTAGAATAAAAATCAGCTAACACGGTGCATAGCGCACAATGAATTTCCTAGCCAATCAGACATGAATTGGGGACAGTGGGATAAAAATAAAAAAATAACGTAAAATAATAATGTCTAAATTATAACCAAAATAAGAGAAAGGAATTTATCTCGAAAGGCGCCACTTACGGAATCAGTGTAATGAATCATTTACCATGAATAGCCAACCATTAATGAAGTCTAAACTACCTAAAGTCTTAGTTGATATAAAACCGAAAGGGCAGCTTAAATAAATTTGTGCATGAGACTCCTAACCAAGAATGTTAGAGGTAACTAAAACTCATTATGACTAAGCTAAATAAAATAAGATATAAATAAAATGGAAAACTGAAGAAAATTCTTCAAAATGTAAATTGAAATAAAAAATTATCATAACACTAAATCGATTACAAACTTCCGTATATACATTCATAAATTACATTCCACTCATAGATATGAAGAAAATTTATTTTACATTCAGAAGAATAATCATGTACATGACTTGGGACTAAATATCGGAATAATTCATGAAAGTATGCTGTTAACTCTTCGTGGACTAGGGGGCTCAAAATTACTTAGAAGACTAATGAGGTCCACATAGACCCCATTCTTTTGAGTCAGATATATACATTATGTATGAATTCAGAATGGCTAAACTTTACATGTGTGTACTTCAGGCCTTTTATGATGAAACCCAATATCCTTTTTGTATATATTGTAAAAAAAAAAAAAAAAAAAAAAAAAAAAAAAAAAAACCCTATTTGTGTGTAAGAAAAATACATTTTAAAACAATGCCTTCATTTAACAAAATTACAATTCTCCTTAATCAAACAAGTATATATTGGCTGGATAGGCAATCTTTACAAATAGTTACAATATGCGTCAAACACTGAGTCATCACATGATGTGCACGATTTTTTTTCCAGCTTTCTTGCACACTAGGAACAATGCTTTTCTTGGTTTCTTGGAGATGGGTTGTAGAGGGATGTGGTGTACCGTCCTTATTCATGAAGGCTTCCTTACAATGAATTATATGCCTTGGGAAATTAGCTCATAAATCTCTGAAACGCCGCTGGATCTGTGGCTTACAAAGCTGTTCAGCGTAGTCAGAGACAAAATTCTTGCGTTTTTCATTTCCAGAAGAGACATTAGAATTTTTTTCCTAAAATATACAGCAGTATCATATCCTGCAACATCAGTCATCCAGTATAAAGTAACTGAAGGCCATCTATTAGTGATTATTTTGCATGCATAGCGCTGGACTAAGAAGTCTAAGGTATCAATCCAACCTTTTGCTGCATTATAGTCCAGAATCATATCGGGTTTGAAAGGTTCATATTCTTGTATCTTATTGCCATAATGCATTGTGCTCAGTAAAATGACTGCCTTATTGATAATTGAGACATAGCTGGATATCATAAGATGGTGATCTTTGCTGATGCCAAACTTTCTTGATTGTACTTTGCGATACCACTATGCTTGAAATGATAGGGGCTTTTGCCGTTTATTTTTCCTAAGCATTCCCAATAGAGTAATATTCTTGTTCAGTAGTTCTAGAGCAAGCCTAAAATCAATAAAGAAGTTGTCACATGTAACATTTCTTCCTGAATTAGCAATAGTTGTGGTGAGATCCCAAACCACCCTACTGGCTTGTTGCCATTCTGGGCCATCAGGACCCTTTCCTGAATATATATGTGCATGTAGGAGATAAGCATTTGTAGCATCTACCATGCACCAGATCTTAATCCCATATTCATTTGGTTTTGATGGCATATATACTTTGAAGGATCATCTTACTCGGAATGATACTAGAGATTCATCGACAGTTATGCATGATCCAGCTTTATGGTTTACCTGGCATGCTTCGATAAACTTATGCCAAACTTCATATATAGGTGAGAACTTCCCTTGTTCACCATTTTTTTCCCTGCATGTGTTAACATTGCATCAAATCTTTTGCACCTTTTTATTCGTTTGAACCTGTCGCTACTCATAGAAGCACGATAAATTGGTGTTCCTGCCTTAGTACTGAATAATTCAGCAACATGTTTGAATGCATCCTTGTCCACTCCAGATCGTAGATGAAGACCTACCGATGCCATAAATTCAACACAATCTACTACCTTCCATTCTTTGGCATAAATGGCAACTCTCTTATCATTAGTTGCTTGTACAATAAGATCCATTATTTCATCAGTGAGAAAGAAAGTGAAGGTAGCACCAGCACTATGAGTAGGTACAGCTTCCCGAAGGAAATTTTGTACAACTTTACTCCTTCGTCTAGGTGCTTCAGCAGATCATTAAGTTCATTTGTCTTTACCCACTACGATATAGACATCTTGATCCTCATCTTCATCAACACTTTCAAAACTATCACCACTATCACCACTTATATCACTCCTATTGTCATTCATTTTATAATTCTCAGCATCAAATATACCACTGTCTAAATTTACATCATTTTCTACTTATTTCATATCATCTATATTGTCCATTAGAGGACTTTTACCATAGAATATAGATGCAAGAAATGACATATTAGGTTAGATGATGTTTAAAGATGAATAGCAGTCAAACTTCTCGACTTATTTTTGTGCTAACTGAATAATGACTGTTTACTCTGTAGGCTGATGAAAAGTTTTCAAAGAATTATTTACTTTAGAGATAAAAAGTGTGATCAACAAATAGTTTCACCCAATTACAGCATTTATCAACCGTTTATACCCATGAGAAGCACCAATAAATTATTTTAAAGATTATGGCATAAGCAACTAGATACATGCACAAGAGGTACCAATAAATTACTTCAGAAATATCATTACGGAAAAATCATTTGAAATGTAGTTTAAAGAGAGTGCTCTAAGCTTAAAAACACATAGATTTTAGAATTGCACCAAAACAAAATAGAGAAGAATTACGGGCACGGAAGACCGATAAGGTCCCTATGGACCCCAGAGATATATTTTTGTTGCCATTCCCCTTGAAATTGATTATCCTAAGCTATTAAAAACACTTGTGAATATTCATAAACCACAAATGATAAAACTAATTGCATATGGGTATTCTTAAATTGATAGCAAAAGAGATATGTCATAAAAAAAATCACTGGGGTCTCAGGGACCCCATCAGTCCACGAAGGGTTTTGATAAAATTGAAAGACTCAAAATTTTCAAAGGATGAGTTACAATGTTGACAGAAAGTTGATAATCACTAGCACAAGTAATAGATATAAGTGTAATAATTTATTGAATATACAGTCAACACAAGACTAAGAATTATTTATGGTTAAAGACAGTAGTTATTAAAAAAGATTATGTAGAGACCTCAGATTTGGGTATCAACTCTCCACCACTCTTGCAATGAATGCTATTATGTTTTTTATGTGAACGTCCATCAATGCTAAGTGTGATTCAAAAAACCAATAGGCTACAAACTGACCAGCTTCTGGAAGTCAGAAATACATCAAATCAAACAGCTTCCATGGGGAGTCTTTTAGAATGCCACTATACTCTAGTTTCCTATGGATATTGTGCTTGAGCATTAAAGAGACATGGTCAGTTTGCGTATGTACGAAACCTTCAGGTGTATTGCACTAGGAGATTTTCAGTTAATAACCGCACAGATTGTCACCCAAAGTGGACTGAGTTTTTCCCCATATCCACTCGCTATGCCTCTCTCTCTCTCTCTTTCTCTGTGAAGTTGTAATTAGGTGTATATTTTATATCACATCTTTCAATAGTCTTTACTCTGCTGCAGATTGTTTTGCTTAAAAATAAACAGTATCTCATTGTTCCTCTGTTCTGGAGAGTGATACATGAATGTGCCGTGCACAATATCATCGTGGGTCACAATAGATTTTTCATATTTCTCAGTAATTTATATCATGTCCCTAAAATGGTCTTTGCTCCATCATGTGTGGAGATGGGCAGAGACATTGTACCGTTTCTGTGACGACGTGCTTGACTATTAGCTGAGAATATCCTGTTGTGTCCATGATATTTATCGTCATGCCTGATGCTATTATGGAAATGTGATAAAAATCAGAAAATTTAAGCCTTTTTTCTCCATTTACAAGTGGAATGCAGTAAATCCAGTATAGTTTTTGCGAGCTATTAGATTGGGTGCTGCTTCTTATCACTGTTCATAAAGGTTCATACTCTTTCCTCCTGACTTCAAGGTTTGGTCACAAAAACCAGCTTGTTACTGATAAAGACGTCACTCCTTTACATAAATCCCATTTCATGAATGTAGAGTGGGGTTGCTGGAACTTTTATCAAAGGTCTAGCTTGAATTAGTACTTAATACAAATTCTGAAAATAAATCCAAACAAAAACCCCAAATTTTTCATAATTCATAATTCTAACCATGCCTTGTATTTAGATCTTTCCAGACTATATCATCCATTAGGTAATACAAGGTAAGCAGCTAATTCCAACAGCCTTACTTTTTTTTTCTTAAGGCTTAATACAACATGATGTTCTAGAAGTTTCATTCTTAGTGCAGCCAAATCAGTGGAACTTCATCATTTCAAGACAGGTGCAAATATCTTTATTTTGAGCAAGTTGACACAAGTCTCATTCCATAATATACAGTACCTGCCATCTGTTAAACATTGTTATTTACCATATTATGCTCTATATTTTTTTCTTCAAGACAGTTTAAATCATAAGGCTGGGGTCACACATCCACAGTTTAAATCTGCCACTTGCTGTGATGTTAGAAAATAGCCTTATTTCTTAGTATCGCCATTTTACAGCGAATCCACCTCGAATATGTGCAGAATATCATGGGAAGGTTGCTCGACCTGTTGTGCCGCCGGGTGAGGCCTCACCCGCGGTTGACCCAGTCGGGACCATGTTGCGCACATTTTGGAATGTTCAAAATTGTGGCTATCTTCAGCTGCGGTTCACGTCAGCTGTGAAACCTTGCAGCGGAATCACAAGCGAATCATACCTCACTACAACTTGGCGATGGTTCCTTTACAGGAATTGTAGGTATGAGAGATGAAATCATTATAGTATCTAGCAAGCATAAGGAGGCTGCTGCATAAGGACAAAGCATCATGACCAAGTGATGTTTCCCGCTCGCTTAAAAGCAGCAACAGAGAGGATCTCTGCTCTAGTTTGTAGCGTGCCCGATTCAGTCGCTGTCGCCACAAGAAGAAACATGCCCAAAAAATAAGTGAAATATTTTTAAGGCATAATGAATGACATAAATAGATCAAAGTAAGCCTCAAGGATAACGGAACACTGGTCATCTCACACACATGCTCTAACACATACACTTACAGACAAAGCACGCTCGGTCTTTCAATCTTAAGTTGATAACGCTTATGGAAAAAGTCAAGAGGTCATACATACCAAAATAAGAATCAGTCTGCTGAGAAGATTACATCAACAAAAATAAATAAGTAATAAGATCAATATATAAAGCTTTCATAACTGTACTTTCATTCCAAAAATTAAATCTTTTTTAAACTAAAAGGCACATTCACTATTAGTGTGCTAAAATTGTTTATTCTATATTTTGAGTTTATCAATGTTAATACAAAATCATTCATCACCTTTTCTGCTTTCTTAAAAAGGTACTATATATTCACTGTGCCTTAGGTTTGGGTATAGAACATAAACACATGAAAAAAACTAATTTTAAATTATTTGATAATAGAATTATATTGATTACTATCCATAAATTTTTGCTACTGCATTCTGACCAGGATCACATAAATTCTTTGGAAATAATGTTTGACCATCAGCTAATTTCTTGTAGTGTTACCATTGTATAAACTTCCTCAAGTGTTTCAACTCTTAAAAATTACATTTTCATATTTATATATAAAAGAATCTAAAGTTTTCATTTATCAATTTGGTTGAATGTTTTCCGAATTTCCAGTTGTTTTTGTATCAAATTTTCATAACCCTAACCTTTATATTAAAGTGTAGTTCCAAAACTCAATGAAGTCCTGTAGAAGGTTTGCAAACGATAAAAGGAAAAAAGTAAATGTATTTCTGCTCTTATCCTGGAAACTATCTGCAGGACGATCTGTTCGAGAAGAAGCTGTCTTAGTTTTTTGGACGCCGCTGAGACGTTATCTATTTATCATAAACGTAGAGTATCATTCCCAAGTATCGTATTTAGAAGAGGCAAGGCATGGATAACCTGGATGGGAGCGCAGAGGATGCTTCACCAAGGAGAGAATGATAGAGCTAAGAGAAATAAAGCTATTCGGGAGAATGATGCTTTTCCAGATGAAATAGATTCAGGAAAAAACGTAGTCTTCAAATATGGAACTTCTGAGGGGGCAAGTAAGCTTCACGTCCTAAGCAGCATTGCACAAATGAGAATAGTTTTGAAAGCTCTGCAGCAACTACTCTGTAACCTTAGAAACTTGAGCTGCGTCGGAAGAAGAATAAACATGGCTTGGATAGTACTTCAGAAACTGTTTCATTGCAAAGAAAATGTTGGAGCATCAAGAACATAATTTGTCACATGGAAAGGTGCCGCTAGAAACAGAATTGAGTCTGAGATCAATGCAGATCCCATGCCAAATCTCTGGAGGAGCGTATAAGCTTCCCAATTTGGTCTGCTTTGAATGAAAGAGGGTGTTCCTGAGTGACCGGCATTGGTCCGGCTGCAAAGGACGGAATTGGGAGCTTCATGAAATTCGGTGAACCTTTTTAATAAATAATCTATGTATTTAAAGTATGGTCTTAGATTTTCGTCTTTATATTTCAAAGAATCTGAAGTTTTCAAAGATAAATTTTGTTGAATGTTTTTCCAAATTCTCAAATATTTTTGTATCAAACTATCACCACCATAAAACCTTTATATTAAAGCGTAGTTCCAAAACTTAATGTAGTCCTGAAGAAGGATCATGAAATGATGCAAAACACTTGTTGACACCAAACAATAAATGGAGAAGAGTAAATATATTTTTTGCTGGTATCCTTAAAACTATCTGAAGGACGATCTTTCCGAGAAGAAGCTGTCCGATTTTTGAAGGTTGCTTAGACATATATTTACGTATATATATATATATATATATATATATATATATATATATATATATATATATATATATATATATATGTGTGTGTGTGTGTGTGTGTATATATATATATACATATATATATATATATATATATATATATATATATATATATATATATATATATATATATATATGTATATATATACACACACACATATATATATATATATATATATATATATATATATATATATATATATATATATATATATATATATATATATATATATATAGATAGATAGATAGATAGATAGATAGATATTTAGATAGATAGATAGATTGATATTTGG
>NC_090732.1:59414614-59424614 GCF_036898095.1 Palaemon carinicauda | reverse complement strand
TAATAATAATAATAATAATAATAATAATATTAACAATAATAATGATAATAATAATAATTTTATTATTATTATTATTATTATTATTATTATTATTATTATTATTATTATTATCATTATTATTATTAATATTATTATTATTATTATTATTTTTACTATAATTACCGTTGATATTAAGAATGTTATTATTAACATTATCATTATTATTATCATTATCATTATCATCATTAGTAGTAGTAGTAGTAGTAGTAGTAGTAGTAGTTTTATTATTATTATTATTATTATCATTATTATTATTATTATTATTATTATTATTATCATTACTAATATCATTAATATTATTACTATGATTATCATTATTATTTTAATAATAATAATAATAATAATAATAATAATAATAATAATAATAATAATAATTATTATTATTATTATTATTATTATTATTATTATTCTTATTATTATCATTATTATCATTATTATTATTTTATTATTATTATTATCATTATTATTATTACTATTCTTATTATTACTATTACTATTATTATTTTTATTATTACTATTATTAATTTTATTGTTGTTGTTGTTATTTTTTATATTATTATTAATAATAATATCATCATTATCATTATTATTATTATTATTATTATTATCATTATTATTATTATTATTATTATTATTATTATTATTATTATTATTATTATTATTATCATTGTTTTTATTATTATTATTATTATTATTATTATTATTATTATTATCATTATTAAATCTGATCATAAACCCTTGTCATATATTTTCAAGAAAACTGATTTCTCAAGTCGTCAGGCTAGAAGGCTGGAAGCATTGTTAGAATTCGATATTGTAGGATTTGAATATTCCCTGGACGAACTAGTGTAGTAGTGGATGCCTTATCTCATGCTGTGGCCGCTGTAACGAGGTCGATGAGTACGTCACAGGCTGTGCGAGGAGTTGAGCAGACGATATCCAATGACCCCTCCCAGTTGGGAGAGACGTCAGCTGAGGAGGCAGGGCGTGTGAAAGGGATTGTTGGGCCCAGTAGTAGAATGAATGAAGCGAATGCCCAGCGTGAAAATGAACCTGTCCTTGAAGCACACGACGTCCGTGAGGATAATTGTGGTTGGGATCTAACACAACTAATTAAGACATAGAATGAAGATCCCGTATGGGGTAAAGTCAATCTTAGACAGGAAACAGAAGAATTTCCTACTGACCTCCTGCTTCCACCTAATAGATTTGTAATCGAAGACGATCTTTTGTATGTAACTAATTTGAAAGGAATGAGTTAGTTTATCGAACTGTATTACCCACTCCTTTTATAAGAAAGGTCATGGCATTATCGCATTCGTCGCCAGTATCCGGTCACGTGGGCGTAGCAAATACACTTAGAAGAGCCACTGATCATTTTTATTAGAAAGGCATGGTACAAGCCATAAAGAGATATATAGACTCGTTTCACCTTTGTCATCTGTTTCGATCCCATAGATTAAATGTACCTTCCGCCCAAGTCTGGCCTTTAGTTAAAGAAAAATGGCTACGTGTGCATATTGATTTAATAGGTCCATTGCCTGTTTTATACGCAGGGCATGAATATGTTTTTGTTCTAGTAGATACGCGAACTAGATATACGTTCGTGCAACTCTTGATCGATAAAACTACACAGGAAGTCGCGAGAGCCCTTAGAGTTTTCATTGAAATATTCGGTACTCCTCGAGAAATTGTATCAGATCACGGAACGAAATGTGTAAAGGAAGTATTCAGTCGAATATCTGAGTTGTATGGCATTAAGCATTCTCCCATTCTTGCGTATAGACCTTGTTCAAATTGGTTGGTCGAGTCTAAGAATCGAGTCTTAATTAGTATGGTTAAATACTTAGTAGCAGATAACCCAAATACATGGTCGGATATGTTGTCTACAGCCCTGTTCGCGCTAAAGATGGGCTAAAATGAAAGTAATGGTGACACGCCTTATTATTTAGTTTTCGGTCAAGATCCAAATTTGCCATATGATGTTTTCACGAAAAAGGAGAAACTACCTGTATATAATGTAGATGATTTTCGAACTTATGTTGCCAATGTAAATAAAAGGCCTTTTGAAATTACAAATAAGTTTTTAAAGATAGCCCTGTAGAGGAATATTCGTAGTTATAACAGAAGATTTAAAGCGAAACCATATGAAATTCAGATTGGTGATCATGTGTATATAAAGCAGCTTCAGAGTAAAGATCATAAGTTCGAATCAGCTTTTGTTAGACCATTCAGAGTGACCTATATTAATCATGATAAAATAACTGTTAAGAGTATTGTGAAAGGTAATGTATATGAAGTTCATGCTTCTGTTGTCAAGATTGTGCCAGAGAACAAGATGACGAGCTCAGATAATCGAAATGTATCAGTAATTTACCGTTTTGGATTCTAATGACGGATCACCTGATGAGTTTCAAAACATTGCTCAAGCTCCTTTTTCTGCTGGGAGAGAGAGAGAGAGAGAGAGAGAGAGAGAGAGAGAGAGAGAGAGAGAGAGAGAGAGAGAGATGTGATTGCTCTTTAAAAGGCAGTGAGCTTTGATTTGGTTTCAGGTAGCCAGGATTTAGCGATAGGCTTAGGTTAAATAGTTCGCAATTGGGAAGCATTCATTTTTTGCAGCAGTATGTTTGATAACTGCTTGCGTGTGTGTGAACAGTGTAGTGAGAATACGCAAGGGCAGAATCTTTGATGACAAATTTAGGTTGTCTTTCAAGTCGGATGTTCATGTTTTGTTGATTAGTTATGATCCTGAGACATTTGCAAGTCCACTGGTTACGATTCTGAGTCAAATTAAAGGGTTAAAAGATCAATTGAAACAAGTTAAGAAGATGTTGCTGTAATTAAGTTAAAAGCTATTCTTGATAACAGGTGTGGCGAAATTTCACCGGTTTATACAAAATAGCCCGATGTACTGGGCAGATCACAATGTCTTAGGGACAAACTACTCAAAACCATCGGGGGAGTAATTAGAATATGGGTATTTTTAACAAATTTTATTACAAAAATAATAATCTAATACGAAAGAAACATGAAAAATTAACCTTTACTTGACATACAAGAACATGTGACCGAAAAAAAACTATGTCCACTTCGGACTCAAGATATCAACAAAATTAATTAAACATTTATAAAGTTATCTCGATAAAACCCTTATCGAGACCCTTAGACGTGCTTTACACAATATCACTGATCCCCTGGCACAAGGATCGACAAAATATCAACAGATAAAAACTTTACAACTCTATCAAGACCTACACGGAAACCGACCTGGGTACAATAGGCGTGGGGAGAGAGAACAACTAGAAAGGACTTACTATGATTGGGGACGTCGGATCAAAGAGGGCGAGCAAGCCTTGCAACTTCCGACGTCACTTTTTTGGCGCGATTTGTCCTGAACCTAAATTTCTAGATTGGATTTTTTTATCATGTTACAATAGAATGACGTTATTTTTCCTAATCTTAAATTACTAGTAATTGATTTCATTAGTCTCAGCGCCTTCCTACCAGGCGGTTTTTCTTTTTGGTTCTAAACGTTCCCGTCTGGAACTACATTCATTCGCCCGCGAGTTTTCTCCTCTCCCTCCAATTTGACGTAGTCGTAGGCGGAGTCAAATGGCGGGAATTTTGATTGATCAGGTCGAAATTCCCGACCTCCTCCACGCCCCAAAATAAGGAGCGATGAAACGTCGGTCAATTGGATGGAGCTAGACTCAGGGTGAGGGGAGTGGCTTACTCCGAGACTCTGTTAGGCTCGCTGCGTAGCGCTCCGCAACGACTCGAACAGAGTACGCACAATATACAACAGCAATGTTACCCCGGGGTAATAAACACAATCAATAATATACAGTCATACAACAGTTCAAATTAGGCAATGGGCCTAGCAATTCTAATGCACTCGTGCATAATACACATAAGGAACAGCAGAAATAAGTGATAATGTACACACACATTTTACAGAATTCAAATGGCAAGCAATTAGGCAATGGGCCTAAAACAAACAGAAAATGGCAATGGAAATGCATACATTACAGTTCAAATGCAAAGGCAATTAGGCAATAGGCCTAAATCAAACAGAAAATGGCAATGGAAATGCACACAATTCAAATGCAAAGGCAATTAGGCAATGGGCCTAAATCAAACAGAAAATGGTAATGGAAATGCACACAATTCAAATGCAAAGGCAATTAGGCAATGGGCCTAAAATAATCAGAAATGGCAGAAATGCATACATAACAATTCAAGTTCAAAGGCAATTAGGCAATGGGCCTAAGACAATTCAAAAAATGGCAGAAATGCAAACATAACAATTCGAGTGCAAAAGCAATTAGGCAATGGGCCTAAGACAATCAGAAAATGACAGAAATGCATACATGACAATTCAAATTCAGTCTGTCTCAACTCACAATAATCGAGACTTCTATAGCGCTGCTACATGCAGGCTGTTACTTAATGGAGTACAAGAGGGAGGGGTTGTACGCACGAGAAACCATCCCGTCCCCGTTCTCCACCCCTACGCACTTCCAACCTCCGCAGATTCACGCACACCTCACAAACTCCACCCTCCCTACCTTTCAGATAGGACACGCCCCCTTTTCACTTACTGTTTACAGCTACTTTTTATATATCGTCACCTTTCAGCAGACAGTCCATTAGTTCTCGCTGTTTCGCGGCAGCCCTTCTCAATGGGCGTGCAGAACGTCTTTGTGCGTTCGTCTGCTCTGATTCAGTTTCATTTTCACTTCTTTCACTAACTGCATAGTTCTCACCTTTCTCGTCGTTGTCGTCCATTCCTGTGGCTGGTTGTTGAGTTGTCGTAGCTGTTGCCATACCCTGGTCGTTCCCAGACGTCTCCGCTATCCCTGGCATTCCGGCTGTCGAACTGTAAGCGCCCTCTTCTCCGTCATCGCCGTCGTCTCCTTCATGGTCATCCTCAGAGGGGGCTATTTCTAGGAGAACCAGGTGGCTGACAGCTCGCAGCGATTCGACACCCTCAAACAACACTTTCGCCGAACGTACGACTCCGTCGTCGTCAGGATACGTCTCCACGACACGTCCCAGAGGCCAAGTCGCTCTTTTCTTATTCTCCTGCTTAACTAGCACGATGTCTCCGGGGTGCAGCTTGGAGGGTTCCCCGGGCCGACAGTCGTGCCGGGCTCTCAAGGCACTCAAGTATTCCCTTCTCCAGCGTTCCCTAAAAGCTTTGAGTGAATCTGTCAATCTTACGTAACGATCACGTAGCTTCCGAGAGGTGAAGGTTGCGTTAAGATGGTCGTCCGGTAAGATTGGTGCCATGAGGTGGACTTGGTGTCCTCTTATCAAATGGGAGGGGGTAAGGACTTCATCCTCGCGCTCGTCACCGCTGTACATAAGCGGTCGATTATTCACCACTGCTTCTGCTTCTTTCACGAGGGTTAGCACGTGGGCGTCCGGCAGGTACTTCTTTCCGAGGGCTATCTGGAGGGTCCGTTTCGTTACTCCTATCAAACGCTCGAAGAACCTACCTTTCCAAGGTGCACGGGGCGTCTGAAACCGCCACTTTATGCCAGTTTTCCTCAGGAACTGCTGGACTTCATCCTCTTCATAAAGTCCCTGCAGGAGGTGGCTGGCAGCCTTGAAGGTTTGATGGTTATCGGACATGATGAGCTGTGGGGCACCGTGGGTGGCACTAAACCGTCTAAGTGCCAACACGAATTCTTCTGCTTCCAAAGAGGGACAGAAGTCAAGGTACACGGCTCTGCTAGCCATGCAGGTTATGATTAGTATATATCCTGGCCGTGTCTCAGTGTTAATTGCTGCTGTGTGGTCCACTCCGACCGCCGTGAAGGGTTTTGTGAGAGTGATCCTTTCCTTTGGCAGGGGGGGGTGGTGGTGGCTGTCTCGTTAGAGGCTGGAAGGCTAGCTTGCATTCAGGGCATTGCCGCACGGTTCGCTTCGCAATGGAACGCAGACCCGCCACCCAACATTTCTGTCGAAAGATACCTATTAGAGTATTCACCCCACAATGCAAATGTAACTGATGTAAATAATTTAAATACATCCTAACTAAATGCCCTTTAGCTGGCAAGAGAATTAAATGATCAGTTTCTCCTACATGGGACACTCGTCCCCTGGTGCAGATGAGATTATCTACTAAAACTAAATTCAATTGTCTAACAAAATTAGCAACTTCACGAGGGGGTCTGACTCCGCCCTCTAAGTAGGCATAAACAGTAGGCAAATAATGTTTTTGCTCTAATTGTACAACAATACTGAACGGATGCCGTTCTATCTTAGCAAACTTTAAAACTAGTCTGGCTACTCCTAACAAGAATTGGAACCCTACTTCCCTTTTCAGGACGTCCCAAATCTCGCCTGGGGGGGTAGGACACATCTCCTCCCTCAACTCCTGCACCGCCGCTACTACGTGAGTTTGATGTAGTAGATCTTCCTCCTCGTAAGGAACAGGCTTTCCCGTGGTCCTGAGGAATTCTGGACCGTTCCTCCACAGGGGGTTAGCTTGCAATTGTTGAGCCGTTGCACCTCGGGAAAGGATATCGGCAGGGTTCTGATGACTAGGGACATGGTTCAGACTGAAACTACAAACCTGCTGAATAAAAATAATTTCCGCCACTCTGTTAGAAACAAACACATTTTTATTAGACCTGGCATCGGGAGAGGCTACCCATGCCAACGTTACCTTACTGTCGGTCCACATTACTATTTCCCGTGGCTCGATCAGATCCTTGAGCGTTCTTGCTAGTCTGCTGCCTAACAACAAGGCCAGTAACTCTAGCTTAGGGATCGTCAGCTTGTTCATCCCTTTCGGAGTGATCCGGGTCTTACTCGTTACCAGACTTATCCGATTGCATTCGTCCCTAGTATATGCCACTGCTCCATATGCCTTACTGCTGGCATCGGTGAACACATGAAGTTGTAAGCCTCTTCTTCCTATTGATCTTTGAAAGGTGATGTCGCTCACCGCTTTCAAATCATTCAATAATTCACTTGCCTCTTTAGCCCTTTCTTTTCCTAACACATCATCCCAACCTACATTATCTTCCCATAGTTGTTGAAGGAAACGCTTTCCCCTTACAAATAATGGGCTTATCAAACCTATCGGATCATAAATGGAGACTAATAGGGAAAGTACCCTACGCTTCGTAGGCACCCATCCCTCCCCCAACTCACAGATCCTTTTGCTTTCTTTAACACACAATCGGTCCACGTCCCGGGCCCATCGCAGCCCGAGCACGTTCACACTCACAGGCTCACTCCACTGTTTCTCGCTATCGAAGGCCAAGTGATTGCTGGCCCATCCTTCTAAGGGCATACCCGCCCTTTTCAAGATGTTATGAACAGACTCATGCTCTTGCCTCATATGTTCTATATCTTCAAACGTGGCCAGATAATTATCGACATAAAAGGATTTTACTAAATCTGGGCGATCTTCCTCTTTAAAATGACAATTTAATATTTGTTGTAGCAAAAATGGACTAGCTGTGATGCCGAACACCACGACTCTAAAGGCGAAGGTAAGCGCTCGACCAGCTGCCTTGCGCCACAGAAATCGTGTGTATTTGGCATCACGAGGATCTAACAAAACACGATGGAATGCTTTACTTATGTCGGCTAACATGGCATATCGATTCAACCTAAACCTTATAATTAAACTATATGCTACCTCTACCAAATTAGGCCCAGGTAAGAGACATTCATTCAATGACTTGCAACCTTGTGATTTTGCTGAGGCATTGAACACGATTCTAAGGGGGGTGGTACGGCTGTCTTTCTTAACACCAAAGTGTGGCATGTAATAACCTTCCACTACAGGATTTTTCACCTCTGATATAAAACCTGCTTCGATATATTTATCTATCACTCCCTGATATTGTTCAAAATATTTCCTATCCTTTCTGAATTTTGTCTGCAACGACTCTAACTGCGCCACAGCGTTACGATAATTTGTTTCTGGCCTAGCATCCGACCCGAATGGTAGGCTAACCTGATATCCCTCAGGTTTTCTTACAACGCTTTGCGATACCTTTCGCACGGCCTCGGCCTCGCGAACAGTGTATTGCTCAGATGGGGCGATGCCAACACGGTCTAATCGCCACCACTCATCTACATCATACAGATATGGCTCGTCCGTGATTCTGCACACTCTCAACGTTCTTACTTGTTCGACCTTTTCCCCTTGGAACAGCCACTGTGGCACCTTCCCGTACGGGGACATACCATTATGCGTTAAGAAAAGATTTATCCCATCTACTTTTTCAACACCTATGATGAAATAGCTAAAATAATCAGCCCCAACTAAAATGTGAACGTTCTTCATGGTATCTGATTGGTTTGCTGGATCGGCTAACGTGACTCCCTTGGTCAACAGGTGCTGTCTGACCTTTACATAACCCACGTTATGTATCGGGACGTCCACGTGTTCGTGTGCCACCAACTTCATACGCACGATTCTTTTCCCCATTTCAACCCTGCAACTTACTACATCATATTGTCCGCTTATTTCCTCGGAACCAAACGGAGCTATATTCAAGGATACTCTTCCTACCACCGGTAGGCCTAATTGACAGGCAATTTTTGCAGAGATGAAGCTCCTCTGGCTTCCTGAGTCGAGAAATAGGCGGACTCGCTTACTACCTTGCTTTTGTTGAATACCTGCCATGGCTGTTGGCAAGATAGTGCATGGGAGGTCCACATCAGACCTCTGCGCGATCTTTGCGCTCGTGCATGGTTTAGATTCTACTTTAACTTTGGATGGACGGGGGGCAGTTTGGTTCTGCGCAGGCGTCGCATTTACTACGGGGCGGGACGTTGTTGATTGACTATTACTATGACTAAGGATTGATTGCGGTCTACCCGCATCGCAAATTGCAGTGTGGTGCTTAGCATTACAGTTTCTACAGGAATTTGAAACGGGACATTTATCGCTACGATGGCCTGATTTCATGCAATTAAAACAAAGACCCCTTTTTAGCAAAATGCGACGTCTAGCAGCTACGTCAGTCACTTGGCGACATCCGTGAGGCGGATGCCGTTCGCTACAAAATGGGCAGGAATTATGGTGGATGGGATGGGTTTTCGGTCTTACACTACTGTCTGGTCTTTTGTCACTCTCAAGACTGTCGCCTCTCTGCAACGCATCGTCTTCTAACATTCTTACAATAAAATCTATTGCCTCAAAAAACTCGTCCAACGTATAGTCGCATTTCCTCAAATGCTCTACCACTTTGCGGTATAGTTTTCCCTCCGAAAGTTTTTGATTAATGAGGCTCATGACCATGCCCTGGCCTAAGTCATTGGTACTAAGTCTTTTGATTTGTTCAATAATGATGGTCAACTCAAAACGGAACCTTTTGAGTTCTACTGGGTTTAGTGACGGGACAAAGATGTTTGCTAATTTACGGTGCAGAATCACGAGTGTCTGGTGCACGTTGCCATACTGCTTATCTAATAGGTCTAATGCTACACTATAGTTCGCGGCGGTTACACTTAGAGATTTGATGATCCTAAGCGGCTCTTTGCCCAACATCCCCAATAAATATGTGAATTTAGACACTTCGTCTAAATCAGCTCTTCAATCCACGTGGATCGTGAATAGTTCACGGTACGATGCGTACTCTTGCACTTCCCCTTCAAACGTGGGGAGAGGCAGCGGCTTCAACCTGGGGAGGGCAACATTTCCCGTTGAAGGACCTCTCACTTTATCTATTCTATTGTACAATAGAGTGGAAGCACGTGTCGCTTCACCTAACATATGCCTAATTCGGGCTTCGAAACTAGTTTCTAGCTTAACGCGCTGGCTCTTGTATAGCTCTTTAAGCTGTCGGACCTCTGCCTGCAACTCCGTTACCAAATTCTGGTAAACGGACTCGGAGTAGGTCTCTATCAGCGCCCTATGCGTTTCTAATTACAGAATGCAGGACGGAGTTTGAGGCCAAGACATGTATCGCTTCCCATGTGATCTGAG
>NC_090732.1:59264614-59384614 GCF_036898095.1 Palaemon carinicauda | reverse complement strand
TCATTATTATAAAAATTATCATCCTTTTTATTATTATTGTTATTATCACTATTATTATTATCATTATTATTATAATAATTTTTATTGTTATTATTATTATTATTATTATTATTATTATTATCATAATTAATATTATTATTATTATTGCTTTCATTATTATTATTATTATTATTATTATTATAATAACTATTATTATCATCATCATCATCATCAATGATGATGATGATAATGGTGATGATGATGATGTTGAATATCATTATTATTATTATTATTATTATTGTTTTTATTATTATTATCATAATTATTATTATTAATATTCTCATCATCATCATTATTATTGATATTATTATCATTATTATGACCATTATCATTATTACTAATATTATTATTATCACTATTAATTTAAGTATATTTTTATCATTATTATTATTATATTTTTTTTTATTTTTTTTTTATGAATATTATCATTATTATTTTTATTACTAATATTATTTTTATTACTATTATTATCTTTATTATAATTAATATTATTATTATAATTATCATTATCATTACTATCATTATCATTATTATTATTTTCATCATTATCATTATTAATACTATCATCAATGTTATTAAAATTTTTATTTTTATTTTCTTTTATCATTATTGTTATTATTATTTTCATTATTATTAATATTATTATTATTACTATTATTATATTGCTGTTGTTGTTGTTATTACTATTATTGTTATTATGACTATTATTATCATTATTATTATTACCTCCGCCAGGAGGTTATGTTTTCGGTTCGGTTTGTTTGTTTGTTTGTTTCTCTGTTTGTCTGTCTGTCTGTGGACAACGTAGAGGCCACATTTCTACACGGAATCACTTCAAACTTGGCCAAGTAGTTCCCCAATGTGTATGGAAGAACTGATTAAATTTTGGTCAAGGTCACCCCAAGGTCAAGGTCACAGGGGTCACTGGTGTCACTATGACATAAGTGGCCATATCAAGAGACAGAAATAAAGCACTGACTTTTGCATAAGCCAACAGGGAAGTCCTAGTCCAGGCGCAACCCATGGGTGATGTTCAAATTTATAAAGGTCAAAGGTCAAGGTCATATTGGTGCATTATATCAATGTCATATTAAGTATCAGTGGCAAATGAACAAAGATCACTTGAAGGTCAAAAGTCAAGCAGGTCACTTGAAGGTCAAGGTCACGTGAAGGTCAAGGTCACGTGAAGGTCAAGGTCACCTGAAGGTCAAGGTCACGTGAAGGTCAAGTACATTTGAAGATCAAGGTCACTTGAAGCCAAGGTCATGTGAAGGTCAAGGTCACGTGAAGGTCAAGGTCACTTGAAGGTCACGTGAAGGTCAAGGTCATGTGAAGGTCGAAGTCACATCAATTCATGATTCTAGGACATATGGCGCTCTAGGTCACCTTGGCGGAGGTATGTCCTCTACGAGGACCATGTCCGCGTTCAGGACTTGCTCACTTGTTTTTACTATTATCATTAATATTACTATTATTATTATTAATATTATTATTATTATTATCATTATTATTATTATTTTTATTATGTCTACTATTCTTATCATGATTATTACCTCCGCCAGGAGGTTATGTTTTCGGTTCGGTTTGTTTGTTTGTTTGTTTGTCTGTCTGTCTGTGGACAACGTAGAGGCCACATTTCTACACGGAATCACTTCAAACTTGGCCAAGTAGTTCCCCAATGTGTATGGAAGAACTGATTAAATTTTGGTCAAGGTCACCCCAAGGTCAAGGTCACAGGGGTCACTGGTGTCACTATGACATAAGTGGCCATATCAAGAGACAGAAATAAAGCACTGACTTTTGCATAAGCCAACAGGGAAGTCCTAGTCCAGGCGCAACCCATGGGTGATGTTCAAATTTATAAAGGTCAAAGGTCAAGGTCATATTGGTGCATTATATCAATGTCATATTAAGTATCAGTGGCAAATGAACAAAGATCACTTGAAGGTCAAAAGTCAAGCAGGTCACTTGAAGGTCAAGGTCACGTGAAGGTCAAGGTCACGTGAAGGTCAAGGTCACCTGAAGGTCAAGGTCACGTGAAGGTCAAGTACATTTGAAGATCAAGGTCACTTGAAGCCAAGGTCATGTGAAGGTCAAGGTCACGTGAAGGTCAAGGTCACTTGAAGGTCACGTGAAGGTCAAGGTCATGTGAAGGTCGAAGTCACATCAATTCATGATTCTAGGACATATGGCGCTCTAGGTCACCTTGGCGGAGGTATGTCCTCTACGAGGACCATGTCCGCGTTCAGGACTTGCTCACTTGTTATCATTATTATCATTATTATTATTATTGTTGTTCTTTTTACCATTATCATTAATATTAGTATTATTATTATTTTTTTAAATATTATTATTATCTTTATTATGTCTATTATTCCTATCATTATTATCATTGTTATTATTACTATTACCAATAATTTGATTATTTCTCTTATTATTATTCTTATTATTTTTATTATTATAATTTTTATTATTATTGTTATCATTATTAATATTATTATTGTTATTATTATTAGTATTGCTAACATTATTATTATTATTATTATTATTATTATTATTATTATTAATATAATTATTATCATTATTATTATAAACGTTATAACTGATATTGTTATTATCATTATTATTTGTATTACTATTATTATCATCAGTATTATTATTGTTTATATGATATTTTATTATTATCACTATTGTTTGAATTGTTATTGCAGAAAATATCATTATCAATATTATTTTTTTTATTTTTATTATCCAAATTATTCTGATTATTATTATAGTTATTATTTTTGTTGTTGTTGTTGTTATTATAATCATTATTTTTATTGTTATTATTATCATCATTACTGTTACTATTATTTTTATAATTTTATTATCATTATTATTATTATCGTCATCATAATCGACATCATCATCATTACCAATATTTTTATTTTTAATATTATCATTGTAATTATTATTACTTCTATTATTATTATTATTATTATTATTATTATTATTATTATTATTATTATTATTATTATTATCATTTTTATATCATCATTATTATTATTTCATTATTATTATAATTATCATTATTATAATCATTATTATTATTATAATTATTACTCTTATTATTATCATTATTATAATTGTTGTTATTATTATTACAATTATTATCATTATTATTATAATTATAATTATTGTTATTATTATTTTAACTACTATTATGATTATTATTATTATTATTATTATTATTGTCACTATTATTAATATTATTATTATTATCATTACTATTATTATTTTTATTTCTATTATCATTATTATTATTACCATTATTATCATTACTAATATTATTATTATTATTAATATTATTATCATCAATATTATTATTATCATAATTATTATTATTATTACTAGTGTTCGTGTTATTAGAATTGTTATTAATATTATCACCATTATTATCATTAATATTATTATTGTTTTTATTATTGTTATTATTTCTATTATTATTATTAGTTATTATTACTATTATCATTATTATTGTCTATTATTTGTATTAGTATTATCTTCATTATTATTATTATAACTAATATTATTATTATTATTACCATTGTTGTTAATAATGTTATTATTACTATTATCATAATATAATTATTATTATTCTTATCATTATAATTATTACTATCATTATTATAATACTATTATTATTATTATTATTATTATTATTATTATTATTATTATTATTATCATTATTATTAGTATTACTATTATTACTATCATTATTATTATTGCTATCATTAATATTATTATCATTATTATCATTATTTTTACTTTTATTAATTTTATCATTATAATTATCATCATCATTATATTTATTATTGTTATTATTATTTTTGTTATATTTATTTTTATTATTATTTTTACTATTATTATTATCATTATGACTATCATTTTTATTAATATTATTATTGGTATTATTTTTTTTATTATTATCATTATTATTATTATTATTATCATTTTAACTATTATTGTCATTAATTTGATATTGTTATCATAATTTCATTTTTATCATTACTATTTTCCTCATTAATTGTTATCATTATTATTATTATTATTCAAATTATTTTCATAATTAATATCAGTGAAATTAATTAGTGAAACCATTATCATCACTATTATTATTTTTATTATTATTATAATTATTATAGTTATTATTATTAATATTACTATTATCATCATTTTATTATTATTATTATGATTATTATTATTATTATTATCATCAACAAATGATGAAGATGACGATGATGATTAATATTATTATTTCTATTAGTATAATTATTATTATTGATATTATTATCATGATTATTATTCTTACTATTATTATTATTATTATGATTATTGGTATTATCATCATTATTGTTATTATTATTATCATTACTATTGTTCTGTATATTCTCCCAAAATCTATCTGAATAACCACTGCCTGCAGAGGGGTATAGATACACAAAGATATTTGGGGAACATCTCGTCGAACATATATAAGGCTTACCCCATGGCTCCCTGCTCGTTGATCATATGGTGACCTATAGCTAACATACTCTCATGGACAATGATTATTAGCATCGACTTTGCTCTCGTGTAGACATACAATTATAGGGGAGTGGTCACGTATGAGGAGCTTAAGTTCTTGATATTTCGCCCTTAAACCCTGGCAATTCCATAGCAGAATGGTGGAAAAACTAATGTTTATTTTACGGAAAACACCTTGGATGAAGTCTTCCCATTGGCAATCTTTGATCTAATACTATTTCCCGGTGGTATTTCTAGAGAGAATCTTGATATATTGGGTTTGGTGTTTTGTCTTTTTCTTTGTGTCCTTTTGATCTAATTGTTGATGTGGATGGTGGACCTCAACTTGAAAGTCTGATTTATTTAAGTTGTCTTCCAGTTGATCAGAAACATCAAAAGACAAGACACCATATTTATTTGAAGTCGTGACTTCAATGTTTTTTACTGTAGAAGGCGAGACAGATGGAGGTCTCTCTTTTTCGATTAAAAGGTCGTGAGCTACCAGGTTTTTGCACCTACCCCACAACAGGTGCACCAGGTAAATTGGTTTCAAGTAGAACTTCCATCTAATCAGGCTAGGACTCGGCCTGAAAAAGGTTTGTACTATTGTTTAGAATGGAAATAGATATCTTTTGAATATCTTTCAGATCTTAAAGTATCTGTTTCGATTTTTCTACATTTTCTGGATATAAATTTTCAATGGGATTTTCATCTTTAACTACTTTCATACGTTTTTTTATGCTAGAGGTAAGAATATTATTTTTATTTTCGTCAGTGTGCTTTAGCAAGTTTTTCTTCAAAACTATTGAAAAAAGGTTGTCCTAGCCTTATCTGCTATTCAAGAACTCTTTTACGAGCTTCAATAAAAGTAACCATTTCCATGGTCCTAATGGCCTGAATTTCTTTATCAAAAATAAATTTTATACAGCTTTTAGATGTAGCTGGGTGTGCTTCCCCACAATGCATACAACTTGGATTTTCTGCGCACGCTCCATTACTATTTTTTCCACAGTTGGCACAATAGCTGGCTTATTATTTAGTATTCATTTACACATCTGGCTTAAATGGCCATACATTTGGCTATGATAAAATCACTATGGTGAAGGGATGTATGGTTTCACTTCCAAAGATGGCCAACCAGCTTTAATAACATTAGGTAATCTGCTATGATCAAATGTTACAATCAAAGTAGCAAGAGGAATACGTTGTTCCCCAACTCTCTTCCTCATTCTCACTTTTTTTACTACTCCTTGACTTTTCAGTTCATCCTCAATTAATTTTTCCTATATGTCTAGCAATTCTGGAGCATACATCACACCCCTACTCTTGTTGAAAGTGGGGTGCGAAACGCATTTGACACTATGACTATCCTATGTTGAAAGTGTTTTTAATCTCTCAGCTTGTATTGGGGATAGTGTCTCTATCAAGAGACTTCCATTTCCCTTGGGAAGAATTTCTGACTGCCCTCTACATATATCAACTATTTCCCTATTTGCTTTAAAAACATTCACATGATCATGTCTTCCATTTCCAAATTCCAAAATACAAAATTTGTCATAATTCATTACTTCATATTGACCAAGTAATACTTCTACTTTTCTATATTTTTCTGTACTGTCATCATTTCTCTCTTACTCTCTTCTTCTGTAGTGTTTTATTATAATCATTCTTTAAATGACGTGAATAAGGTTTTTAATATTACAATATTAGAACCTCAGTTAGAGCTGTCTGTACCAAGGTCCATGTTGGTATTTTCCAGGTCGTCAACAGAGCATTTGGTTTTTAAAGAAGACTCAGGCTGCGGACCAGTCCACTATTAGAGGGGGGCTGCCTCTCTTTAGGTGGGCGTACACTGGTCACTGGGGGTATTTAGCTCCCACCGATGACTCCAATGCCTGGTGTCATCCATTACCTGCAAATATAGGTGACTTAAAACCGGATCACAGGAACCCAACTCTTAACAAACTATGTATGCACCCAATGGAGTCTGTCAGAGGGTGATGGCATCTAAATTGGTACAGGTTGAGATGACATGTCGTCCATCCCACACTGTGCCAAATCCAAAGAAGCAGCCAAAGTATAATCAAACAAGCCAAAGTCGTCAACAAGTTCATGCCCAAGAGGAAGCAATGGGAGAACAAAAAAAAAATAACCAAAATGAAAAGAGAAAGTGCTGACTTATTTAGTTGGATCAACAATTGGGCACCAAGGTCCAGTGGGAAAGTAGTTCCCACTGTTCATAAGAGCCCTTGCTGCTAATCCCTAAGACTCCCCATCCACATCTAGGCTTCAGCATCTGGGGGTAACAACGTCTGGAGTTCGCCATTTAATCTAAGGGTACAGGAAACATCAATTTTGCTCAATGGAAGGGGGGGGGGGAATAGGGAATAACTAAAAAAATGAACAAACTAAATAGGAAAAAATAATGTTAAAAGAAAAAATATATTAGACTATCTGACATCATAAAAAGGACCCAACTAGCTTTACAAGGAATTGATTCCTATACTAATGACACCTGCAAGAGCTGACTCTGAAATGTCCATTCCCTACCCTATCCCAATGGGATGGTAATACTATGATTAAAGTGGCTTAAGTGTAAGCTTACCCCGCTAGATGGATCTGAGAGCATTTCAAGAGTACAATAATTACCACTTTAATAATAGTGGCAGGCCAACCAGACAGAATGTCCAGTCCCCTCTCTTTGAACCGGCACACCCCTTCAGTCCGAGTGTCAAATATTTTGTCACGAGGACAGTTTTGTGTGCCAATATTGAAATACTAACTTGTGTGCCAATATTGAAATACTAACTCTCATTTAGTCCGTCCAAACATTATCGAGTAGTTGGGAAGACCACTACAGCTCCTACAATTCATTTTGAAAAACACTCCAATCCCAGCAATGTTATTCCTTCCCAAGAATCCAGACAATGAAGAGGAGAAGAGAGGTTGGACAGCAAGGTTGGAGACAATTGATAAAATATGAACGAAGGTGAAGTAATAATAAGCAATAGAAAAATTGTTAGAAATTTCGAGTCAAACAAAGGAAAAAATTATTCCCCAGTTTGAGTCCATTTGCCCATCTCAAGGCTTTAACATGGAAATGAGATTTTATGTTGAAATCGAATGATTTCGTCAAGGCATTCTCTTGTTAAGAGGGACTGCAAACTGGTGGTAAAACTAGAATTTCGATAACCTAATTAAAGGTGTTATCATAACTTCAAATTTGTCCTAGGAAATTGCTTCATTTTAATAGTCTCATTAGTTGACCATAGTAAATTGCATCCTTTATATTTTTCAAATTTGTTTCTTTCAGTAAGCATTATCAAGACTAACTTATGAATAAAAATATAACAACTAAATATTTGTTTTTATTTTTATTTTCCAAAACAAATGGTACTTAAAGTGACCGTGAATGTGATAATTAACAAAATAACATTGAATATGTTTTAGGGTTAAAGCACTAATACCTTATTATCATTTAGAGTTTTATGATTTATATTTTAAATATTGATATCAGAAAACATTTCAGATTATAAACTGTAAACACTTTTAATAAGAATAAATGATCATTACAAAATTGACCAATCAACTCTCTTAGCTATGACGTGAGGATGAGGCTTCTACACTAGAGGCCTTAACCTGCTAAGCCTAACCCTCACGATTTTACTTTTCCCACAATCTACTTGGTAACGCCTTGTGATATTATGTTAATGACTTTAAATACATGTGGTAAACTGACATACCCGCAAAAATATGTTCACTCGTATGGAAAGTTTAGAGGTTGCCTGGCAATGTTTTTAGCCAGGCACTTGACAGCAGAGGGTTCACATTTTTTTTCTAGTATGCTTCCACAATTTTTATAATAAACCAATCTTTTGCCTTTTATTTTACAATAAGGGCACATTGCATAATTATGAAACCACAGAAAGATGAAAATATCAAGTTACACAAATAAAACATTATTATACAGCAATTTAACAGGACACTGAATCAAATACCTAATTAAACATAAGGAATTAATCATGATTTCATAATAATATCCAGTTCTGAGATCATGGTAGGACACAATAGTGAGGTTGTTGTACAAGAGCGTAAATATTCACTGAAAACTATTTGGAGAAAAAGAAACCCAGTAATAGTCGATGACTGTATTTGTTGAAAGTAAACTTCTAGCATTGTACTCCCTCAATATATGCATAAGACAAAGTTATCTCCACTGTTCTCTGCATTTATTGAGACATTTCAGTATAACAGGACTAATATTAGAAACCTTTGATAACACTTCAATTAACTTGGTATAACTATTTATTGTGAGTTCAAATATTTTGTCACGAGGACAGTTTTGTGTGCCAATATTGAAATACTAACTCTCATTTAGTCCGTCCAAACATTATCGAGTAGTTGGGAAGACAGAACCATTATCTTTTTTTTTTTTACCAGACACCTTACAAGTCATGAAGGGAAAACAAATAAAGCAATAAAGTGAGTTAGCATAGCAACAGAACAAAGTCCATAATTCAATCAAGTTTTTCAAGAGCGAAGCAGGTACATGTAGTAGTGAATGTTCTGATATCACAGAACTTTATAGTAAAAGAAAATTGTTTTTTTTTTCTTACTGAACTGGGGATGTAGCAATAATGAACATAATGAAAACAAGAAAAAAAATGATAGTTGCAAGAGGGAAGTATCTGTCAAAAATTCTAAACCTAAAATGGTGTGGGTGCAATAGCACAGCTGAAGTATCTGTCCAAAGTACTAAACCTAAAATGTTGTAGGTGCAATAACACAACTAAATTGAATCCTACATAGTAGGACTCTCTTTTAATACCTATTCACTAATATGAAGTTTCTGGAATGCTCTTGGCTTAATCTGACTTCCTGGAGTAGGAAACTTGATTCCAATATTATTACAGTTTCAGTTTGCATTAATATTAATATAGTGCTTCAAAATGAACGGAATATGTAAGTACAGTACAAATTATGAAAAGTATGGAGCACATAATTTATCCAACGAAATGAAGACCATAAAATCACATGCAGTATGGCATTAATCTACAACATTTAGACACTAAACTCTCAATAAAAAAAAAAAAAAAAAAAAAAAAAAAAAAATCAAATTCTCTTATCCAATTAGGTGCTTTATGAATTTTAAGATTTTAAGATACAAGTACATTGACAGTCAAGTGGAGGGTATTTCTCCATTTAAAATAGATAAATTTATAATAAGAAAGAAAAAAAAAGGCACACAAACATACCAAAAGCCAACTGAACATATTTCATAACCAGAGGAAAATGCCCTCTCTGTTGAAAATGACATATACGCCCACTAACGTTATGCAAAAAAACTTGGCTAATAATGAAAGGACATTTTGACAAATAATTAAATACCATAATCAGCAGAATTTATATGTTTATAAACTAAATACTTTTATAAATAAAAGCAATATATGTACAAAAATATATACAGTTTAACCATAGATATTCTCCATAAATCTGAAACAGATTTTATGCTTGTTTGATTAAACGGTAAACATACAATAATAGGGGAGTGGTCACGTATGAGGAGCTTAAGTTCTTGATATTTCGCCATTAAACCCTGGCAATTCCATAGCAGAATGGTGGAAAAACTAATGTTAATTTTACGGAAAACACCTTGGATGAAGTCTTCCCATTGGCAATCTTTGATCTAATACTATTTCCCGGTGGTATTTCTAGAGAGAATCTTGATATATTGGGTTTGGTGTTTTGTCTTTTTCTTTGCGTCCTTTTGATCTAATTGTTGACGTGGATGGTGGACCTCATCTTGAAAGTCTGATTCATTTAAGTTGTCTTCCAGTTGATCAGAAACATCAAAAGACAAGACACCATATTTATTTGAAGTCGTGATGTGGCGGGATGTTGCACAAACAACCCCCACACCCTTGAATCACACTAAACAGACAATTGTCTCCTCAACACAAACTTTCCCCTTACGTTATCTAAAACCAGACTCTTAGACAAAAGGACGAAATAAACAAAAACATGACCTTAAAACTATAATTCTTAAAACTCAAAATAAATCAATAACCATCCACATTCAAATTATCAAGACTTAAAACTAATCAAAAACTTAACACAAAATAATATAATATATAATAACCAAAAGCACCATTCATATAACCCGCCAAAACCCTAACAGACTTAAAATTAAACTTTACACCAACACCCAAATATGTATGTTTTTATATGTTGACACCAACAATGTCGTTCACAAACTGCCGAACTGTCTTTCACGGCACAACCACAGCTTTGTGGTTATCAAACTGTTTGGCAATTGGCCACCACTGCCTCCCTAATTGGGGTCCTGGATGTCATCATCATCATCATCATCATCATAAAGAACAGCAATCGAAAGTTCATCCAGTCCTGGTCATCAACATTTATCTAAATCCAAAGAGCAAATCCAAGAGCAGTCTAAATATGATCGTAATTCAGGCCAGGTCATCAACGGTTGGGCAACAATCAAAACTAAGTTTTCTCCAAAGGAGGAATCACGGCCTGCCAAAAATAAAGAAAGAAAAACACTTACGGACACTTCTAGCTAACTGAACTATCGCACTATAATCAAAGATAAATAATAAATTGTTCCTATCATTCACAATCACGACAAGCAAAGATAAACAAAACTGTACTTACTTTGAAAATAAAAAAAAAACACTTCCACGCTGGTCGAAAAATATATATATAATCCAGCGTTCACACAACTGACTCAGGACGCAGTCAATCAAAAAAAGCATTCGCTCCGAAACATTCACCCCTGTCGTAACCTAACTAAAAAATGTAAACAAACAATCTCATTTAAACCAACAGTCTTTCTCACCACAAACGATCGTTAACCTAACTACTTTCGCTCGCTAACACAATATCTCTCTCTCTCTCTCTCTCTCTCTCTCTCTCTCTCTCTCTCTCTCTCTCTCTCTCTCTCTCTCTCTCACAGGATTTGGCAAAACCAAAAATAAAAATAAAGCAAAAATAAATCCTCCACAGTGACTTCAATGTTTTTTACTGTAGAAGGCGAGACAGATGGAGGTCTCTCTTTTTCGATTAAAAGGTCGTGAGCTACCAGGTTTTTGCACCTTCCCCACAACAGGTGCACCAGGTAAATTGGTTTCAAGTAGAACTTCCATCTAATCAGGCTAGGACACGGCCTGAGAAAGGTTTGTACTATTGTTTAGAATGGAAGTAGGTATCTTTTGAATATCTTTCAGATCTTAAAGTATCTGTTTCGATTTTTCTACATTTTCTTGATATAAATTTTCAATGGGATTTTCATCTTTAACTACTTTCATACATTTTTTTATGCTAGAGGTAAGAATATTATTTCTATTTTCGTCAGTGTGCTTTAGCAAGTTTTTCTTCAAAACTATTGAAAAAAGGTTGCCCTAGCCTTATCTGCTATTCAAGAACTCTTTTACGAGCTTCAATAAAAGTAACCATTTCCATGGTCCTAAAGGCCTGAATTTCTTTATCAAAAATAAAATTTATACAGCTTTTAGATGTAGCTGGGTGTGCTTCCCCACAATGCATACAACTTGGATTTTCTGCGCACGCTCCATTACTATTTTTTCCACAGTTGGCACAATAGCTGGCTTATTATTTAGTATTCACTTGCACCTCTGGCTTAAATGGCCATACATTTGGCTATGATAAAATCACTATGGTGAAGGGATGTATGGTTTCACCTCCAAAGATGGCCAACCAGCTTTAATAACATTATGTAATCTGCTATGATCAAATGTTACAATCAAAGTAGCAAGATGAATACATTGTTCCCCAACTCTCTTCCTCATTCTCACTATTTTTACTACTCCTTGACTTGAATTTCAGTTCATCCTCAATTAATTTTTCCTATATGTCTAGCAATTCTGGAGCATACATCACACCCCTACTCTTGTTGAAAGTGGGGTGCGAAACGCATTTGACACTATGACTATCCTATGTTGAAAGTGGTTTTAATCTCTCAGCTTGAATTGGGGATAGTGTCTCTATCAAGAGACTTCCATTTACCTTGGGAAGAATTTCTGACTGCCCTCCACATATATCAACTATTTCCCTATTTGCTTTAAAAACATTCACATGATCATGTCTTCCATTTCCAAATTCCAAAATACAAAATTTGTCATAATTCATTACTTCATATTGACCAAGTAATACTTCTACTTTTCTATATTTTTCTGTACTGTCATCATTTCTCTCTTACTCTCTTCTTCTGTAGTGTTTTATTATAATCATTCTTTAAATGACGTGAATAAGGTTTTTAATATTACAATATTAGAACCTCAGTTAGAGCTGTCTGTACCGAGGTCCATGTTGGTATTTTCCAGGTCGTCAACAGAGTGGTTGGTTTTTAAAGAAGACTCAGGCTGCGGACCAGTCCACTATTAGAGGGGGGCTGCCTCTCTTTAGGTGGGCGTACACTGGTCACTGGGGGTATTTAGCTCCCACCGATGACTCCAATGCCTGGTGTCATCCATTACCTGCAAATATGGGTGACTTAAAACCGGATCACAGGAACCCAACTCTTAACAAACTATGTATGCACCCAATGGAGTCTGTCAGAGGGTGATGGCATCAATATTGGTACAGGTTGAGATGACATGTCGTCCATCCCACACTGTGCCAAATCCAAAGAAGCAGCCAAAGTATAATCAAACAAGCCAAAGTCGTCAACAAGTTCATGCCCAAGAGGAAGCAATGGGAGAACAAAAAAAAAAAAAAATAATCAAAATGAAAAGAGAAAGTGCTGACTTATTTAGTTGGATCAACAATTGGGCACCAAGGTCCAGTGGGAAAGTAGTTCCCACTGTTCATAAGAGCCCTTGCTGCTAATCCCTAAGACTCCCCATCCACATCTAGGCTTCAGCATCTGGGGGTAACAACGTCTGGAGTTCGCCATTTAATCTAAGGGTACAGGAAACATCAATTTTGCTCAATGGAAGGGGGGGGGGGGAATAGGGAATAACTAAAAAAATGAACAAACTAAATAGGAAAAAATAATGTTAAAAGAAAAAATATATTAGACTATCTGACATCATAAAAAGGACCCAACTAGCTTTACAAGGAATTGATTCCTATACTAATGACACCTGCAAGAGCCGACTCTGAAATGTCCATTCCCTACCCTATCCCAATGGGATGGTAATACTATGATTAAAGTGGCTTAAGTGTAAGCTTACCCCGCTAGATGGATCTGAGAGCATTTCAAGAGTACAATAATTACCACTTTAATAATAGTGGCAGGCCAACCAGACAGAATGTCCAGTCCCCTCTCTTTGAACCGGCACACCCCTTCAGTCCGAGTGTCAAATATTTTGTCACGAGGACAGTTTTGTGTGCCAATATTGAAATACTAACTTGTGTGCCAATATTGAAATACTAACTCTCATTTAGTCCGTCCAAACATTATCGAGTAGTTGGGAAGACCACTACAGCTCCTACAATTCATTTTGAAAAACACTCCAATCCCAGCAATGTTATTCCTTCCCAAGAATCCAGACAATGAAGAGGAGAAGAGAGGTTGGACAGCAAGGTTGGAGACAGTTGATAAAATATGAACGAAGGTGAAGTAATAATAAGCAATAGAAAAATTATGTTAGAAATTTCGAGTCAAACAGAGGAAAAAATTATTCCCCAGTTTGAGTCCATTTGCCCATCTAAAGGCTTTAACATGGAAATGAGATTTTATGTTGAAATCGAATGATTTAGTCAAGGCATTCTCTTGTTAAGAGGGACTGCAAACTGGTGGTAAAACTAGAATTTCGATAACCTAATTAAAGGTGTTATCATAACTTCAAATTTGTCCTAGGAAATTGCTTCATTTTAATAGTCTCATTAGTTGACCATAGTAAATTGCATCCTTTGTTTTTTTCAAATTTGTTTCTTTCAGTAAGCATTATCAAGACTAGCTTATAAATAAAAATAAAACAACTAAATATTTGTTTTTATTTTTATTTTCCAAAAAAATGGTACTTAAAGTGACCGTGAATGTGATAATTAACAAAATAACATTGAATATGTTTTAGGGTTAAAGCACTAATACCTTATTATCATTTAGAGTTTTATGATTTATATTTTAAATATTGATATCAGAAAACATTTCAGATTATAAACTGTAAACACTTTTAATAAGAATAAATGATCATTGCAAAATTAACCAATCAACTCTCTTAGCTATGACGTGAGGATGAGGCTTCTACACAAGAGGCCTTAACCTGCTAAGCCTAACCCTCACGATTTTACTTTTCCCACAATCTACTTGGTAACGCCTTGTGATATTATGTTAATGACTTTAAATACATGTGGTAAACTGACATACCCGCAAAAATATGTTCACTCGTATGGAAAGTTTAGAGGTTGCCTGGCAATGTTTTTAGCCAGGCACTTGACCGCAGAGGGTTCACATTTTTTTTCTAGTATGCTTCGACCATTTTTATAATAAACCAATCTTTTGCCTTTTATTTTACAATAAGGGCACATTGCATAAGTATGAAACCACAGAAAGATGAAAATATCAAGTTACACAAATAAAACATTACTATTATACAGCAATTTAACAGGACACTGAATCAAATATCTAATTAAACATGAGGAATTAATCATGATTTCATAATAATATCCAGTTCTGAGATCATGGTAGGACACAATGGTGAGGTTGTTGCACAAGAGCATAAATATTCACTGAAAACTATTTGGAGAAAAAGAAACCCAGTAATAATCGATGACTGTATTTGTTGAACGTAAACTTCTGGCATTGTACTCCCTCAATATATGCATAAGACAAAGTTATCTCCACTGTTCTCTGCATTTATTGAGACATTTCAGTATAAAAGGACTAATATTAGAAACCTTTGATAACACTTGGTATAACTATTTATTGTGAGTTCAGATTAGTCCATAACGGTCATGACAAGAAGACAGAACCATTATCTTTTTTTTTTTTTTTTTTTTTTTTTTACAGGTTATGAAGAGAAAACAAAAAAAGTAATAAAGTGTGTTAGCATAGCAACAGAACAAAGTCCATAATTCAATCAAGTTTTTCAAGAGCGAAGCAGGTACATGTAGTAGTGAATGTTCTGACATCACAGAACTTTATAGTAAAAGAAAATTGTTTTTTTTTTTTTTACTGAACTGGGGATGTAGCATTAATGAACATAATGAAAACAAGAAAAAAAATGATAGTTGCAAGAGGGAAGTATCTGTCAAAAATTCTAAACCTAAAATGGTGTGGGTGCAATAGCACACCTGAAGTATCTGTCCAAAGTACTAATCCTAAAATGTTGTAGGTGCAATAACACAACTAAATTGAATCCTACATAGTAGGACTCTCTTTTAATACCTATTCACTAATATGAAGTTTCTGGAATGCTCTTGGCTTAATCTGACTTCCTGGAGTAGGAAACTTGATTCCAATATTATTACGGTTTCAGTTTGCATCAATATTAATATAGTGCTTCAAAATGAACGGAATATGTAAGTACAGTACAAATTATGAAAGTATGGAGCACATAATTTATCCAACGAAATGAAGACCAAAAAATCTCATGCAGTATGGCATTAATCTACAACATTTAGACACTAAACTCTCAATTAACAATACAAAAAAAAAAAAGAAAAAAAAAATATCAAATTCTCTTATCCAATTAGGTGCCTTATGAACTTGAAAATTTTAAGATACAAGTACATTGACAGTCAAGTGGTGGGTATTTCTCCATTTAAAATAGATAAATTTATAATAAGAAAGAAAAAAAAGGCACACAAACATACCAAAAGCCAACTGAACATATTTCATAACCAGAGGAAAATGCCCTCTCTGTTGAAAATGACATATACGCCCACAAACGTTATGCAAAAAAAATTGGCTAATAGTGAAAAGACATTTTGACAAATAATCAAATACTATAATGAGCAGAATTTATATGTTTATAAACTGAATACTTTTATAAATAAAAAGCAATATATGTACAAAAATATATACAGTTTAACCATAGATATTCTCCATAAATCTGAAACAAATTTTATGCTTGTTTGGCAGTAAAGAACTGTTACTCTGCAAAGTTCATAGAAATCTGCCTAAGTGTGTCCTGTGCCTCTTTCTCATTTTCTATATTCAAAATATCCATGGTTAATTTAATAAAGAAACATGGGACGAGAACCTTCCAGATATACTGCCGTCTCTGAAAAAGAACACACAATTTGAAAATTAATGTTAAAAGATACAGTAGCCTACTTCTAATTTTATGCATACAAGAAAATCTGCATAACCTAATTTGGGCACAGTTATCTACAAACATCTTTTCACTGGAATTAAAAGTTGCCAGTTATATATATATATATATATATATATATATATATATATATATATATATATATATATATATATATATATATATATATATATATATATTAAACTGTTCCGTAGCTTAGTGATACCATGACAATGATGACACATAAACACTGTCCAATGTCTTGCAATTATTAGGAGTTGAATTATTCCTAAACAGGAATCTTAGAAAAAAGTAACACCTCAACTCGACAGAATTTAAGTGTTGACTCCCATTAAATAATGATGATCCTATAGCAATTCCTTCCAAATTATCTAGTCTGGGGCCCACTCTTCAAAATACAAATGTCATTCGGGCCACATGTTTCTATGTATGTACAGTTAGGTTCAAAAGAACACAGACACTAGGGAAATTGTTCATCAGATGTTTCGAGTCTCTCCATGAAAATAATACATAAAGGGTTGCTCTTTGAACTACTACTTCTCGGAAATTGGCAGAGCCTTCTCCAAACTCAGCACAATCATGCAAACGTTCTGGACTATTCGCTACAAACACTCATCCCACACAGTATATATATATATATATATATATATATATATATATATATATATATATATATATATATATATATATATATATATTTATATATATATATATATATATATATATATATATATATATATATATATATATATATATATATATATATATATATGTATATATATATATATATATATATATATATATATATATATATATATATATATATATACATATATATATATATATATATATATATATATATATATATATATATATATATATATATATATATATACATACTTTTCATTTACTATTTTTTCTTGGGAGAAGCCCAGCAGACACTTTCAAAGATAGGGTCGGGTGGGTGGGGAGAAAGTTTCTCCTTCCCTGGGCCAGTCTGACACTGAGGAAATAAAAAAGTCATGTCTGTTTTAGGGGCTGTTGAAAGGTGTTAAATGAAGATTTTTGATACATCTTGTAGAATATTGTATCATTGCCTTAATTATATTTGTTAACCGTTAATGTACTAGCAAATATTACTAACCTAATTAATTACTAGCTGAATTGTAGTAGTTAGAGCGGTATCAGTGGCTACTGTTGTTGGAAAGTTGATTAGTAGCAAACATCAAGTATTAATTTTACATATTAGATAATCAATGATGGATTCATGTAACTACTAAAGACCGGATCACATCTTAAACACTGTTACATTGATTGATTGATTGATTGATTTAAAGTTTTCAGGCATACTGACATTTAAGGTCATAGACGCCGACATCATTTATTTATATAAAAATTAATAGAATATTCAATTAAAACCATAAAAGCTTGATGTCATTAAAGAAGTTAATTAATTTCCAGAAGACCTGCTTATGAAATAAATCTAAAAATACCGCTCGCATAGCAGGACATATCATGTCCAAAAATCTTGGCAAGGATGAACCTGCCCTCTTCACCTCGAGCCTCAAACAGATATCTACTGCTCATTTTATTATAGTTAGGGCATTCGGTCAACAAATACCTAACTGTTAACGGTACTAAACGAGTCATTGCAATACGGTTGGTGTTGGCCCTTAAGCAGCAACTCGTGTGGCAACCGAGTGTGACCAATACGGAGACGACAAAGAGTCGTCTCCCCTTTTTCGCGGCATCATGTTATACCTCCACGGAGATATGACATTTGTTACCTCTCTCATTTTATTGCCATCTAGACTATCCCAATGCTGTTGCCATTCATTACAGAACAATTTCTTGATGTTAGGTAGGAAATCATTAGAGGGAATGGGATACCTTCTTGGTAGCAACTCGGTTGCAGCATTCTTCGCCAGTAAATATGCCTTCTCATTCCCAGATACACCTACATGTGCTGGAACCCAACAAAATCGAACCATTATACCTCTCCGTCCAATAATAAAAAGCCATTCCAAAATCTTTAAAACTAGAGGGTTACTAGAATTAAAAACTTCTAAAGCTTGAAGAACACTCCTTGCATCACTAAAAATTGTAAAATTACCGTCCTTTTCTCAATAGCCGCTAGTATGCCATACAGTTTGGCAGTAAATATGGAAGTTGTTAGAGGAAGTGCACCTCTACAATTAAAACCATTACTCCAAATCCAACGCCAGCATCAAATTTGGAGCCATCAGTATATATAAAAGTCGATCCCCTATGTTTGGCAACATGTTCCATAAAAAGAGACCTGGATTCTAAGTCAGTCGTATTCTTCTTAACGACAATAAAGTATTTACAAAAAGATACCTCTGGTAATTTCCATGGAGGCGTTGATGATACCTTAAATGGAAGCACCTTAATTCTAATTGTATCAAGACTGTTTAATAATTGTTTCACCCGAAAGCCTTATAAGGCTTGCAGTCTGAAATGCTAAAGAATTAGGGAGTCTTTGCAATCCAAACCAATAACGAATAATAAAAGACATTCGGTAAAGGTCTAGAGGCAACTCTCCAGTATCAACATGGAGACTTGGGTTAGGTGAGGTTCTAAACGCTCCTGTGGATTGATTGACTGATTGATTGAAAGTTTTCTGGCATCTCGACATCTAAGGTCATTGACGCCGATAACATTTATTATGTATGAAAAGTAAAAGAGAATTCAATTAAAACCATAAAAGTAAAGAAGTCATTATAATAGTTAAATAGTTTTCAGAAGACCTGCTTCTGAAATGAATCTAAAAATGCCGCTCGCATAGTAGGACACATCATGTCTTAGAATCTTGGTAAGGGTGATCCTGCCATCCTCCCCTCGAGCCTCAAACATATATCTATTTCTTAAGTTATTATAATCAGGGCATTCGGTCAACAAATGCCTCACTGTTAAAAGTACTAAACAGTCCTCGCAATATGGTTGGTGTTGGCCCTTCAGCAGAAACTCGTGCGTCAACCGTGTGTGACCAACACGGAGACGACAAAGAGTCGTCTCCCATTTTCGGGGTATCATGTTATACCTCCAAGGTGATATGATATTTGTTACTTCGATCATTTTATCGCCATCTAGACTATACCAGTACTGTTGCCATTTATTACAAACCAATTTCTTGATGTAAGGTAGGAAATCATTACAGGGAATGGGATACCTCCTTGGTAGCAACTCGGATAACGCATTCTTCGCCAGTAAATCTGCCTTCTCATTCCCAGACACACCTACATGTCCTAGAACCCAACAAAATCGAACTGCAATACCTTTCCGTTCAATAATAAAAACCCATTCTAAAATCTTTAAAACTAGAGGGTTACTAGAATTAAAAACTTCTAGAACTTGAAGAACACTCCTTGTGTCACTATAAATTGTAAAATTACCCTCCTTTTCCAAAGCCATTTTCTCAATAGCAGTTAGTATGCCATACAGTTCGGCAGTAAATATGGAAGCTGTTAGAGGAAGTGCACCTCTACAATTAAAATCCTTACTATGTACTCCAAATCTAACGCCAGCATCAGATTTGGAGTATATATAAAAGTCGATTCCCTATGTTCTGCAACATGTTCCATAATAAGAGACCT
Source organism: Palaemon carinicauda (assembly GCF_036898095.1). Taxonomy (NCBI): domain Eukaryota; kingdom Metazoa; phylum Arthropoda; class Malacostraca; order Decapoda; family Palaemonidae; genus Palaemon; species Palaemon carinicauda. Next base: position 59,364,150 of record NC_090732.1, on the reverse strand, counting down.
GGATTCTAAGTCAGTCATATTCTTCTTAACTCCAATAAAGTATTTACAAAAACATAAGTCAGGTAATTTCCATGGAGGCGTTGATGATACCTTGAATGGAAACACCTTAATTCTTATTATATCCAGATTGTTTAATATTTGTTTTACCCAAAACCCAACTCAAAGTATGTTGAGTGCCTTACAAGGCTTGCAGTCTGAAAGGCTTAAGAATTAGGGAGTCTTTGCAATCTAAACCAATACTGAATAATAGAGGACATCCGGTAAAGGTCTAGAGGCAACTCCCAAGCATCAACATGGAGACTTGTGATAGGCAAGGTTATGAACGCTCCTATGGACAATCTGATACCAGTATGATGTATAAAATCTAACATTTTTAACTGGCTTGGGGTGGCTGAGGAGTATGTTTTGCAGCCATAACTAATTTAGGAAAAAATCGAGGTCTTGTATAATTTTAAAATAGTATTGCAGTCTGCCCCCTAATGTATGGGACAATACTTTTAAAAGATTCAGAGCCTCAGGACATTTAACTTTTAATGCTTTTAAGTGAGAAACCCATGTAAGCCTACAATTAAATATTAACCCTAAAAATTTAGCTTCACTTGCACATGGGATCCGTTGACCTTTGATGTCTATATCCGGGTCTGGATGTACTCCCGGATACGACAGAAATGGACAATTGTAGTTTTACTTGTCGAGAACTTAAATCCATTCATATCGGCCCAATGGATAATTTTATCAATAGAGAGTTGTATTTTTCTCTCAATCATTGCCATTCTAGCTCTAGCAAATGATAGGGAGAGATCATCCACAAATAATGTTGACAGAACATTCCAAGAATGACTGAAGATATCCCATTAATTGATAGTGCAAAAAGGGTTACACTCAGCACACTACCCTGAGGAACTCCTTCTTCCTGGCATTTATTCTCTGATAGAGTTTCCCCAACTCTCACTTGGAAAACTCTATGTGAAAGAAATGATTGAATAAATAGTGGTAGCTCTCCTCTTAATCCAGACTCATGGATTCTTTTAAGTGTACCATATCTCCATGTGGTATCATATGCCTTTTCAAGATCAAAAAAGACAAAGCAAAGGCTTCAAAAATGTAGGACTAAATTCCTATCAGGACATCAGTCGTTGAGTGCATTTTTCTGAATCCACATTGAATGGGTGATAAAATACCCTTCTTTTCAAGGTACCAAATCAGTCTTACATTGACCATCTTCTCCATGATTTTGCACAAAAAAGATGTCGATGCAATTGGCCTATAATTTGCTGCTAAAAACTTGTCCTTAATGGGTTTTAAAAAGGCTAAAATAATGGCTAGTTCCGACACACATGTATAACTATGATCATGCCATATCCTATTAGAAATGCTTAAAATAAATAACTTTGTATTAAAAGGTACGTGTTTAATCATTGCATATGGAATTCCATCGGGTACAGGGGCTGTATCGTTACACGTTGCAAGAGCAGAATCAAATTCTCTTTCAGTAAAAGGAGAATTGTATGACTCTTGCTTTCTTGTTGTGAAATTTGAAACTTTCTTTTCTTCAATGCTACTATACTGGTGACCAGGGGCCGTTTACACTTGCTGGATACATTTGAAAAATGATTAGCCAGGGCATTGCTACGATCATTTGCTTGAGTTTCATACTGATCATTCACCTTCAACACTGGTGGTGGGTTGAGGGTGAATTTGCTAGCTATCTTTTTTATTTTCCTCCACACAGAAGATGGTGGTGTTCTACTGTTAATGGAGGAAACAAAAGACATCCATGACTGGCGCCTTGCTTCTTTCATGGCCCAACGGAACTGTGCTCTACATTGCTTGTACATAATTAAATTCTCATCAGTTCTGCGTCTACGCAATTGTGTTAAGAGATCTTTTTGTGGCTCTGTGCAGGGCAGTTAGTTTTGAAGACCACCACGGGACTGGTCATCGTTTGAATAACCCTGTTGTTTTGGGAATTGAATTGACTCCTGCTGTATGGAGAGTTCCATTCAGTAAATCTATGGTATCATCAATATTTTCAACCTGTCCTGCATCCCCCTCAATTTCGCTTAGCTCACGAAATTTATCCCAGTCCGCCTTGTCAAGATTCCATCGTGGTGATCTCTGTAAAAGTGGACTATTGTTGGTGTTTATAATGATTGGTGCATGATCACTAGTATGCCAATCATCTAATGTCCTCTAATTGAAGTCGAGAAGGCAGTTAGAGCTTACGATTGATAGGTCAATACATGACAAGGTACCTGTCTGGACATGAAAGTGTGTGGGCTCTCCTGTATTAAGGAGTCCAACGTCTTCATTTTCCACAATTGATATGATATTTCCCCTCATGTTTGCTAAAACATAACCCCACAAAGGATGTCTACCATTCAAATCTCCAAGTAAAAGAAAAGGTTGAGGGATTTGTTGAATCGCCTCTACTAAGTTATCATACAAAATGTTATCATTTGGAGGCAAGTACAGAGAAAAAATTGTACATTTTCTCCCTATATCAATCTGTACAACCACTGCCTGCAGAGGTGTACGAATAGACAAGAGAAACCTGGGGAACATCTCGATGAACGTATATGAGATTTCCGCCATGGCTCCCCACTTGGTGATCATATGGTATCTTATAACTATTATATTCGCGAGGACAAGGAGTATTATGATTAAGTTTGTTCTCCTGTAGACAAATAATTATGGGGGAATGCTCATGAATAAGGAGCTTAAGTTCTTCATATTTGACCCTTAAACCATGACAATTCCATTGCAAAATGGAGGAAAAAAACTATGGTTCATAATTTGGTAGACCCCTTGGATGGAGTCTTCCCATTAGCAGTTCTTGATTTAACACTATTTCTAGGTGGTTTTATTAAAGAGGGTCTTGATAGATTGGGTTTAGCTTTCATGATTTTCTTTTTGTCTTTTTGATCTGATTGTTGAGGAGGCTGGTGTACCTCCACTTGAATTTCTGATTTATTTAAATCAACTTCCAGTTGATTAGAAATATCAACAGACAAAGCATCATATTATTTGATGTCGTAATTTTGATATTTCTTATGGAAGGGGGCGAGAGAGATGGAGGTATCTCTCTTTTCCGATTAGTATCCGGTGATCTACCAGGTTTTTTGCACCTTCCCCAATATAGGTGCACCTGGTAACTTGGTGTCAGGTGGAATCTCCATCAAATCAGGCAAGGACATGGCCTGAGAGAGGTTAGTACTATTGTTGGTAATGGGGGACGAAGGCTGTACAGAAATGGGCAATGACTCATTTTTAAAACACTGTGGCAGAGCCTCAGAAGGCAATATGATTACATTGTCATGCAGTACTTTATTATCAGAATTTGTATTTCTTTTCTTAGGATTACTGGCAGTGCTAGGGGGGTTTGATGTCTCCTGTGGTAAATTTACCTTTGATTTTAAGGCCTTTGCATAGCTGGTTGATTTATTGAACAGTCTTTTTGCATGTCCCACACTTATGTGTTCTAAACTTGATTTGTTTAGGGCAGCTTCCTTCAACTTAATACAGTTCGCATTTGCTATCAGTTGATTTATGATTCAAATTGCAGTTTGAATGTCTGGCCTCAAGTGAACATTTTCCATGATAGGTTTTGGAGGAAATACCACACATTTTTTCATTTTTGCAAACTTTGGATGGGTGTCCAAATTTTAAACAATTAAAGCATTGCAGGGGCTTTTGTTTGAAAGGCCGAAGTTTAATCCTTTAATTTTCAATAACAATATGGAAAGGTACATCAGCACCCTGGACAGTAAGTATAATCATTGATGTTCTAGGAACCTTATGCACTTTCCATACATTTAGTGGACACATAGAAAGGATCTCCTCTGTAAATTGGTACAGGTCTTTACTAAAGACCATTCCACTTCCATAACTAAAATTTAGATGAGGTTTCATTTCCAATGTAATTTCATCACCGCTTGTCTGTAGGTTAGATAGTATTGCAGACTGAGTCGAAGAATTGGCATGAATGAGATAACAATTTTCCCAAAACGAGATATATCTCAAGGAGCAATGGTTCCTATTTTTTTCTGAATAAACTTACATATTTTAAAATAATTCCCTATTATCCCTATAGGTTTGCTACAAGCCACATTGGTGGTTTGGGTTTTCTCTGTGAAGGCGTGGGTACATTTGTCTCTTCAACCCAATCAGCAGGTTTGTACACATTCAATTCCTTTGGGACCTTATCACAAAGAGCTCCCATGATGTTCAATTCGTTAATTTTGATACTACTAATATTACTAATAGCATTAAACGCTTCATCATGACTATCAAAAGATATCCAAGAGTCCCATTTTTCATCTCCCAGTCTCATCCTTATTTCCTTTATCAATCCATAGAACTCAAATGCTCTATATATATCATCATAATTTGTCCCTAATGGAATTTGGGAAACATGAAGGAATCGTAGTTTCCTTGTGTTACCCAAATTGCTAGATTTTTTAACATCTCTATAGAGTGGTCTTTTTTAGTTCGAAGGTCGTCAACAGAATTTTCTCTAATTACAGTAGCATAAGTCGTCAACAGTGCCGGGGGGAGTCAGCAAATCCAGGGGATGGGGAGTCAGTATTTGAAGGGTCCATATTTAAGGGTGGGATTTTCTTCATGGTTTTTGTTGTTGTTTTGTGGGTTTACCTGCTTGAGAATTTTAACAAAGTATCATACGTTGGAAAGGTTGATTGATTGATTTAAAGTTTTCAGGCATCCTGACATCTAAGGTCATTGACGCCGATATCATTTAGTCTGTATATATTAAAATAAATAAAAGAATATTCAATTAAAACCATAAAAGATAAATGTCATTGTGAAAGTTAAATAGTTTTCAGAAGACCTGCTTCTGAAATAAATTTAAAAATGCCACTTGCATAGTAGGACACATCACGTCCAAGAATCTTGGTAAGGATGAACCTGCCACCCTCATCTCGAGCCTCAAGTAAATATCTATTCCTTAAGTTATTATAATTGGGACATTTGGTCAACAAATGCCCCACTGTTAGAGGTACCAAACAGTCGTCACAATATGGTTGGTGTTGGCCCTTCAGCAGAAACTCGTCTGTCAACCGAGTGTGACCAATACAGAGACGACAAAGAGACATCTCCCATTTCCGGGGCATCATGTCATACCTCCAAGGAGATATGACATTTGTTACTTCTCTCATTTTATTCCCACCAAGACTATCCCAGTACTGTTGACATTTATTGCAAAGCAATTTCTTGATGTTAGGTAGGTAGTCATTACAGGGAATGGGATACATTCTTGGCAGCAACTCTGATGCTGCATTCTTCGCCAATGAATCTGCCTTCTCATTCCCACACACACCTACATGTGCTGGAACCCAACAAAATTAAACCATTATACCTCTCCTTCCAATAATAAAAAGCCATTCTAAAATCTTTAAACCTAAAGGGTTACTAGAATTAAAAACTTTTAAAGCTTGAAGGACACTCCTTGCATCACTAAAAATGGTAAAATTACCCTCCTTTTCCAACGCTATTTTCTCAACAGCGCTTAGTATGCCATACAGTTCGGCAGCAAATATTGAAGCTGTTAGAGGAAGTGCACCTCTACAATTAAAATCATTACTATGTATTCCAAATCCAATGCCAGCATCAGATTTGGAGCCATCAGTATATATAAAAGTCGATCTCCTATGTTCTTCTACATGTTCCATAAACAGAGACCTGGATTCTAAGTCAGTCATATTCTTCTTAACTCCAGTAAAATATTTACAAAAAGATATCTCTGGTAATTTCCATAGAGGCATTGATGATACCTTAAATAGAAGCACCCTAATTCTAATTATATCAAGACTGTTTTAAAATTATTTCACCCGAAACCCATAAGGTTGGGGAGATTTAGGATGCAACTCAAAGTATGTTGAGTGACTTACATGGCTTGCAGTCTGGAAGGCTAAAGAATTAGGGAGTCTTTGCAATCTAAACCGATACCCAATAATAGCAGAAATTCAGTAAAGATCTAGAGGTAACTTTTCAGCATCAACAAGGAGACTTGGGATAGGTAAGGTTCTAAATGCTCCTGTGGACAATCTAATACAACCATGATGTATTGAATCTAATACCTTTAACTGGCTTGGGGTGGCTGAAGATTGATTGATTGATTGATTTAAGGTTTTCAGGCATCCTAACATCTAGGGTCATTGACACCGATATCATTTAGTTTATATATATAAAAGTTAATAAGTCATTATAAAAGTTAGATAGTTTTCAAAAGACCCGCTTCTGAAACAAATCTAAAAATGCCACTTGCATAGTAGGACACATCATGTCCAAGAATCTTGGCACGGACAAACCTGCCACCCTCACCTCGAGCCTCAAACAAATATCTGTTCCGCAAGTTATTATAATTGGGGCATTCGGTCAATAGATGCCTCACTGTTAGAAGTACCAAACAGTCGTCACAATACGGTTGGCGTTGGCCCTTCAGCAGAAACTTGTGTGTCAACTGAGTGTGACCAATACGGAGACGACAAAGAGAAGTCTCCCATTTTCGGGGCATCATGTTATACCTCCAAGGAGTTATAACATTTGCTACCTCTCTCCTTTTATTGCCATCTAGACTATCCCAGTACTGTTGCCATTTATTGCAAAGCAATTTCTTGATGTTAGGTAGATAATCATTACACGGAATGGGATACCTTCTTGGCAGCAACTCGGATGCAGCATTCTTTGCCAGTTAATCTGCCTTCCCATTCCCAGACACACCTACATGTGCTGGAACCCAACAAAATCGAACCATTATACCACTCTGTCCAATAATAAAGAGCCATTCTAAAATCCTTAAAACTAGAGGGTTACTAGGATTAAAAACTTCTAAAGCTTGAAGGACACATTTTGCATCACTAAAAACTGTAAAATCACCCTCCTTCTCCAATGCTATTTTCTCACTACCGGTTAATATGCCATACAGTTCGACAGTAAATATGGAAGCTGTTAGAGGAAGTGCACCTCTACAATTAAAATCATTACTATGTACTCCAAATCCAACGCCAGCATCAGATTTGGAGCCATCAGTATATATAAAAGTCGATCCTCTATGTTCCTCAACATGTTCCATAAAAAGAGACCTGGCTTCTAGGTCAGTCATATTCTTCTTAACTCCAATAAAGTATTTACAAAAAAATATCTGGGAATTTCCATGGAGGCGTTGATGATACCTTGAATGGAAATACCTTACTTCTAATTATATCCAGACTGTTCAATAATCGTTTCACCCGAAAGAGCAATAAGGTTGAGGACACTTGGGTGCAACCCAAAGTATGATGTGTGTCTCACAAGGCTTGCAGTCTGAAACGCTAAAGAGTTGGGGAGTCTTTGCAATCTAAACCAGTACCGAACAATGGAAGACATTCGGTAAAGGTCTAGAGGTAACTCTCCAGCATCAACAAGGAGACTTGGGATAGGTGAGGTTCTAAATGCTCCTGTGGACAATCTAATACCAGCATGATGTATTGAATCTAATATCTTTAACCGGCTTAGGGTGGCTGAAGAGTATATTTCACATCCATAACTGATTTTAGAAAAAATCATGGCCTTGTATAATTTCAAAATAGTATTGCGGTCGTATGGGACAATATTTTTTAAATATTCAGAGCCTCGAGACATTTAGCTTTTAACGCTTTTCAGTGAGAAACCCATGTAAGCCTACAAACAAATATTAAACCTAAAAATTTAGCTTCACTTGCACATGGTATCCTTTGACCTTTAATGTATATATCCGGGTCTGGATGTACTCCCCGGACACGACAAAAATGGACAAGAGTAGTTTTACTTGTCGAGAACTTAAATCCATTCATATAGGCCCACTGGATAATTTTGTCAATTGAGAGTTGTATTTTTCTCTCAACCATTGCCATTCTAGCTCCAGCAAATGATATTGAGAGATCATCCACAAATAATGTTGAGAGAACATCCAGGGGAATGACTAAGGATATCTAATTAATTGCTAGTGCAAAAAGGGTTACACTCAGCACACTCCCCTAAGGAACTCCTTCTTCCTGACACTTACTCTCTGATAGAGCTTCCCCCAATCTCACTTGATAAACTCTATTTGAAAGAAATGCCTGAATAAATAGTGGTAGCTCTCCTCTCAATCCCAATTCATGAATTGTTTTAAGTATACCATATCTCCAAGTGGTATCATATGCCTTTTCAAGGTCAAAAAAGACTGTCACATGGTGCTGTTTGGAAGCAAATGCTTCACAAATAGAAAACTCAAGTCTTATCAACACATCAGACGTTGAGTGCATTTTTCTGAATCCACATTGAATCGGTGATAAAATACCCTTCTTTTCAAGGTACCACATCATTCTTGCATTGACCATCTTCTCCACAATTTTACATAAACAAGATGTCAATGCAATAGGTCGGTAGTTTGCTGGTAAAAACTTGTCCTTACCGGGTTTTAAAAAGGCTAAAATAATGGCTAGTTCCCAAACACTTGGGTAACTATGATCATGCTATATTCTATTAATAATGCTTAAAATAAATAACTTTGTATTGAAATATACATGTTTAACCATTGCATATGGAATTCCATCGGGTCCAGGGGCTGTATCGTTACATGTAGCAAGTGCAGAATCAAGTTCTCTTTCAGTAAAAGGGGAATTATACGATTCTTCCTTTCCTGTTGCAAAATTTAAAATTTTCTTTTCTTCAATGATCCTGTACTGGTGACCAGGAGCTGCTACACTCTTGCACGAGACATTTGAAAAATGGGCAGCCAGGGCATTGCTAACTTCATTTCCTTCAGTCACATACTGACCATTCACTTTCAACACTGGTGGTGGGTTTGGGGTAAATTTGCTGGCAATCATTTTTATTTTCCTCCATACAGAATATGTTGGTGTTCTACAATTAATGGAGGAAACAAAAGCCACCCAAGATTGGCGTCTAGCTTCTTTCATGGCACGATGGAACTGTGCTCTACACTTTTTGTAGGTTATCAAATTTTTATCCGTACGGCGTCTACGCAATCTAGTCAGAGATTTTCTGGTGGCTCTGTGCAAGACTGTTAATTCTGAAGACCACCACGGGACTGGTCGTCTTTTGAATAGTCCTGTGGTTTTGGGAATCGAATTGATTCCTGCTGTATGGAGAATTCCATTCAGTAGGTCTATGGCATCATCAACACTCAAACTGCTTTGCACTACCCTCTATTTCACTTAGCTCACGAAATTTAACCACGTGGGAAAGGAAATTTCCATTCTCTACTATCGGCATAATAAGAGTATGCTTTCCAGATGGTCCAATCCGTAACCTACCTGAAGGATAGCATAAAAACAGATATAGAGGCACAAGTGTAAGCTAAACCCGCCTGTTAGGACTGAGACCAAGGAAATGTGGAATCATCCTCCCCATATGTGTAAAGATGGGCCTCCGTGCAGAAGCCAAGAGTCCCACCTCAAGGATTGGATCCCCCTGGATTCCGATGACCTAACCCTTGAGAGTAGTTCCGCCAAAAAGGTCCAAACCATCTTTGGGATGGCTGAGATTATCCAATACTCTCATATATAGCTTTGAATGCAGATACCTTCAACCGTGATCCCTTCTCCCATTCATCTAAGCAGGCAGTGATACCGAATGAAGAAATATCCACGCCATATAGATAAAAAAAAGAAAAAAAAGATAAATAAATAAATGAACAAATAATATACATATATATATATATATATATATATATATATATATATATATATATATACATATATATATATATATATATATATATATATATATATATATATATATATGTATATATATATATATATATATATATATATATATATATATATATATATATATATATATATATATATATATATATATATATGCATACATTACACACACACACACACACACATATATATATATATATATATATATATATATATATATATATATATATATATATAACTTAAGAGAAATAATACTTATACAGCTAGGACAGTAAGACAAGAGAAAGCTGATAAAATTAGGAGAAGGTCGAAGTAATATTGAGCAGTAGAAAAAGATGAAAGAGAGAAATTTAGATTCAAACTGGGGGAGCAATTTCCACAAGTTCGAGATCCCTCTTACCCGTCACCAAGGTTCAGCACGGGAATGAAATGCCGTGCTGAAGCTCAATGACTTCATCACGGTATTCTCTCATTAAGAGGGACAAGTTTAACTGAGGTAAATGATACTACTACTATATACTAGCAGAGCCCTTGGGAAATTTATTTTATTGACAAATTATATATTAATAAAAAAGTTGCTTAGTCTCAGAGCGACGTAAATTCACAAAAGTTTATTATGAAAGTTTCATATACTCATCTTCCCAAAATATATTCTCCTTTATTTTGTCGGGAGAAAATACACGCTCTGATAGCAATAGCACAAAATGAGTCCTTATGCTAAAATCGAGACTGTGTGTTTTCAATAACTATATATATTGCTAGCAAGTCTATCTTGAGAAAATTATATATCTTGGGGATCAAGCTGGCTTCATATCAAATTCATGCACAACGTTTTTATGATAATGGTTCAAATAGGCTTAACTCTGAATATGAAAGTCCTAATTTACAGCGTCCTTTCTAAGAGATTATGTGGCCGAGTTAGCACAGCTACGCGGGGCTGCCTATAGGCCTTTGGATTGATTGATTGACTTAGGTTTTCTGGCATCCTGACATCTAAGGTCATTGACGCAGATACCATTTATTGTGAATAAAAAAAAAGAGAATATTCAATTAAAACCATACAAGCAAAGATGTCCTTTAAAAATTTAAATATCTTTCAGACCACCTGATTCTGAAATACAGCTAAAAATACCACTAGCATGACAGGACACACCAAGACCAAGAATCTTGGCAAGGATGAACCATCAGCCTCAAACAGATATCTATTTCTCACACTACTATATGTGGGCCATTTAGTCAACAAATGACTCACTGTCAATGGTACCAAACAGTCATCACAACATGATTGATGTTGGCCAGCCAGCAAAAACTCATGTGTCATCTGAGTGTGACCAATGCAGAGACGACAAAGAGTAGTCTCCCACTTTCGGGGCATCCCGTTATAGCTCCACGGGGATATAACATTACTTATTTCTCTCATAGTATTTTCAAGTACACGATCCCAATGCTGTTGCCAATCATTATAAATCAGATTCTTTATTGTAAGTAAAAACTCATTACTGGGAATGGGATACCTTCTTGGTAGCAACTCAGCTGCAGCATTCTTGGCCTGTGAATCAGCCTTCCCATTTCCAGACACACCTACATGTGTCAAAACCCAGCAAAATCAAACTATTATACCTTTCAGACCAATAATTAAAAGCCACTCTAAAATATTTAAAACTAAAGGGTTATTGAAATTAAACACTTCTAAAGCTTAAAGGACACTTTCTTGCATCACTAAAAATGGTAAAATTGCCCTCCTCTTTTAACGCTCTTTTCTCAATAGCCGTTAGTATGACTAACCATATAGTTCGGCAGTAAATATGAATTAATTATGAATTAATTAAAGAAAGGAGCTTTACTAGCTCAATGAGTCAAGGTTGACTACCACAGGGCTGGCCCGATATAAAATCAGGATATAAAGAATTATAAGATTATCAAAGTTAATTGATAAGGAAAAAAATAAATAAATGAATATATATATATATATATATATATATATATATATATATATATATATATATATATATATATATATATATATATATATATATATATATATACACATACATATACACACACATGCATACATACATACATACATATATATATATATATATATATATATATATATATATATATATGTGTGTGTGTGTGTGTGTGTGTACATACATATATACACGTATACACTGTATATACCTATATATCATTAAATATTCTAAATATGGGTAAATATATTGTTGAATGAATAAATATATATATGGAATTGAGTGATAAAAATTGTTAACTATATATTAAATCTACGTTGTTTTAAAAGAATTAGTAATAACATAAAAATCTTAGATAAAAATTTAGATTCAATAATACGTGAATTCCTTAAAAAAGTTAAAATTCTAGAAACAGAAAAACTACTTGACTCGGTTAAAACGTCAGAAAACGTTTTCTGACCAATACATATCTCTCTCGCTGGAAAACTTTACAAACCAAAAATATATGTTTAATAGATAAAAAATTAACACACTCACTGCATATTGGAGCAGTGCCGTGAGGTGTACTCATTAAAAATTCATGGGTTAATCTCGAGTGCCCAATTCGTAATCTGGTTAAAATTACTTAAGTTCTTTTGTTTTTTGTATTGAGGAATCCCAAGGAGCAACCTTCGGTTTATTATACCTCAATTTATTATTTTTTGGCACATCATTATAAATATTCTGCCATTTTTCCCATATGAAATGCCTTAATAATGTAATAAAATCTCCAACTGGGAGGTCAATGGTTTGTTGTGGTAATTTAATGGCTTCTTTAGCCGCAGCATCCGCCTTTTCATTACCAAGAACTCCAACATGAGCCGGGATCCAGCATAACTCGACACTTACACACTGAGAAGATAATTTACTTATTAGTTCTTTAATTCTTAGAATCAAGAGATTCCTATGAGTATAGTTTTTAAGGGCTACTCTGGCACTTCGAGAATCTAAATAGATGATAAATTTAAAGTTCTTTCTGTCTTCAATTGTTTTAATTATATTGATTGCTTGTAAAATGGCATATAACTCTGATGTAAATACTGATGATTCTTTTGGAATTGATAATTGTTGTGTTCTATCTAAAGATACTGCAGCGCATCCAGCACCCATTGAGGATTTAGAAACATCAGTATATATGGCATAGTGAGGACCCTTTCTCTGAATATGTTCTATGGTAATTTGCTTGTGGTGACTCGGAGTACAAGTGATTTTTTTTTTTTATAAATAAAAGAGATGAGAGCAGATTCTTGTCCTTGTCATAATCCAAGGAGGGGAAAATAAAGATGGTTGGTTAAGATTCATTTTAATGTTTGTTGACTGTAACAGTCTATTTGCCCTGATTGGGAATGGTGGTTCGTGGTTGTTTATAAATATATCCCTCTCATTAAAAAGATTTTTTCTTGGAGAATTAGTGGATAAAATTTTCAATGCACTCCGCATTCAACCACCTAGGGGCTAGACGCACCGTCAAAAAGCCCCTGTCCGGAGAGAAGCTCTGGGCAATCTAAAGAAGAAGAAGAAGAACTCCGCATTGCTACAAAATCCCGATGCAGAGACAAAGGGGGTTCTCCAATTTCACATAAAACTGAGAGATTTGAGGATGATCTAAATGCTCCGCTACAAATTCTCAGGCCTCGAGTGTGTATTGGATCTAAAAATTTCAAAGTTGCTTCTAATTCTGATCCATATATTGGGCTACCATAATCAATTCTTGATAATACTAATGCTTTATACATCATTAGTAAAGTTGATCTCTTTGCACCCCATGTTGTGTGAGATAATTTCATCATTAAATTAAGGGCACAGTTACATTTGGATTTGATATATGATACATGTGCTTTCCATTTCCAATGGGTGTCAAACATTAGTCCCAAAAACTTTAACTTATCTTGAAATTGGATTTGTACGTTGCCCAATGTAAGATTGATATCTTGGTTCGGCTTCCATCTACTATTTTCATAAAACCTTATAGCTTGAGATTTTTCTGCCGAAAGTCTAAAACCAACAGATGTAATCCATGCTAGTATCTTTCTAGTGGCACTATTTAAAATTCTTTGTAAATGACGCAAGCTATTAAAGGAATAGTAAATTGCAAAGTCATCTACATATAGATTACTTTGCACTCCTTGTGGCATTTGATTAACAATGTCATTAATTGCCAATGCAAAAAGAGTCCCGCTTAAAACACTGCCTTGCGGTACACCACTGTCAAGATTATAAGATTCGGAGTAAATGTTTTCAATACGAGTTTGAAATGTTCTTCCACCAATAACATTTCTAATAAAAATAGGAAGGTGTTCTCGAAAACCCTTCTGATATAAGGATTTTAGTATCAAGTGTCTCCATGTTGAATCATATGCCTTTTGAATGTCAAAAAACATGGCTATTATGATCTGTTTTCGTTCAAAGCCTCTATGTATATAATTTTCTAAGTGTGAAAGTGAATCCAAAGAAGATCGTTCTGATTGTGAGCCAAATTGAGAAGTTGATACAATATTATTGCGATGTAAACACCCATTTAGTCTATAATTTACCATTTTTCCAGAAATTTACTTATGCAACTAGTTAATGAAATTGGTCTGTAATTGTTTGGATTACTTGGATCTTTCCCTACCTTTATTATTGGTATTACTATTGCATGTTTCCATGCCTTTGGAAATAGGTGTTTGGTCCAAAGATGATTGTAAAAATCCAATAGATATACTTTAGCTAAAGGGGCTAAATTTCTAATCATATCAAAATTTATCTTATCTTTACCCGGGGCTGTTGACCTACAATTAGATAAGGCAAATTCCAACTCCCCTTCAGTAAATATTCTATTGTAATAGATATCCTCAATAGTATCAAAGTTCAATGGTGTTGCTTCTTCTCTTCTTTTAAAGGTTCGAAAGTTGGCATCTAAATCATCAATGCTGCTAATATTTTCAGTAGTACGGCCGATGATATTAGAGATTGTCTGAGTATCATGTATTAACGAGTCGTTATGCATTAATGCGTGTCTCGCTGGTTTACTGTAAAAACCATTAAACTTCCTAAACTTCTGCCACACCTGCATAGAAGTATTATCTGATATGCTTGACACGTATTTTCCCAGGAAATTATCTTGCCTCTAATTAATTCCTTTCTGAATTTAGCAGAAACCTTATTAAAATATGGTTTCAACACAATAATTTAAATTGCTATGTCAACCAGTTTGTTTATTTTATTCCCTAACATTAGGGGACCAGTGCTCAAATGTTTGAATCTTTTATTTAGGGTTTCTAATTTTCTTCCAACTGCATGCTTTTCGTTTATCAGCTGGGTTAATGTCTTTGACCACCATGGGACTGAATGTTTTAACTGTCGGGTGCCAGTCAGAGGTATCGATTTATCTGCCGCTTGTGTGATAAAATTCACAAGGTCATCATTTGTTTTATCATGATCTTGAGAGTAATCAAAGGGAGGCACTTGCTTAGTGTAAAACTTGAACTTATCCCAGTCAGGTTTATTTGTATTATATCGTTGAATCGGAGAAGTTGGCGTATGTCCTAATATGGTAATCAAAATAGGAAAATTATCACTGGTAATCAGGTCATCTAAGACATTCCATTCGAACCTATCAACAATATTATTGGAACAGAGAGTTAAATATATTGATGAATAGGTTCCATGAGCTTTTGTAAGTGCTACTCCTTGCCTCATTTATCATACAGAGGTTATGATCATTCATCATCTGTTCAAAATTTGAACCATTTGTGTCAACATCAACACAATTGGTGTCCCAGATGGAGTTATGGGAGTTGAAGTCTCCTAGTAATAGTATATAATCTAGCATTTTTGGGAGTACTTTAGGTAGATTTTGTATATCACAGTTGCAAGAGGATTGATTGTACATATTTTAGATATGAAATGAGTTGTTATTTAGATGTAATCTAACTCCAGATAATTGAAATTCTGATGTGTTGAATATTAAAGCATCACAAGTTACTTTTTTATGAACATATACTGCAGTCCCTAAAGTATTGGGAGAGGGGAATGAGCGAGATGCTAACTAGTAGTTTCCTATTGAAGGAACAGTATCATTAGTATGTTGCAAGCATATTGCAATAGGGTCATAATTTTTCTATAGTCTTTGGATTTCCCCTAGATGTAAACGGGTTTTAAGACCATTAATATTCCACTGAATTATGTAAGGGTTGAACGTTATGGCAATGAAGATAAATTTCCAATGGGTAAGGCATTATTTCTGTTGGAGACGGATTTCTGCTTAACTACGCTAGTTGTAGTTTTTGATTCAAGATTTGGTTCTTTGGGTATGGCTCCCTGGGTTTTACCCTTGTTTGTATTTGCTTCCTGAGTGTCATTTGGATTAAGGTTAAGTTTTTCTATAAAATTTTCAAGTTGGAGGGTGCCTGTTTCACGTTTCTTTATTAGATAGTCAATGCACATACAACCAGCATTGTGGCTTTCTAATTTGCCATACTGGTTTTTATTTTTGTTCTTAGTAAAATTATCTATTAAATTATTCATATTATGTACATTTAGATTTTTAGGAATTGAATTCTGCCATGAAGCAATCGTTACAACCACATGAAACTTTGTGTGTTGTATTTTCTGCCATTGTTTTACGTGAAAGCATTAGCTTTCCAGTCATACCTAGAACTGGAGAAGGGCTTATTTCTTTAATGGGTGCATTATTATTCGACTTGCTTTCACTTCCTTGAGGGTCAATGGGATTCCTATGGACTTCAACATTTATCAGTTGTTTAGTGATCTGATTATTGACAGTGTAAGGTTCGGATCCAGAGGATGGGAGTTCTAGAAATTTTTCGGTATCCATTTCAATTGCATCTGGTATAAATTCTATATTATTTGGAATTTTGGGTTTGGGTGGTGTTGTATCTTCAATTACTCTTTTCTTGCTCACGCATTTTGATTTATGGGGCTCGAGATCAACCATCTCT
Source organism: Palaemon carinicauda (assembly GCF_036898095.1). Classification (NCBI taxonomy): domain Eukaryota; kingdom Metazoa; phylum Arthropoda; class Malacostraca; order Decapoda; family Palaemonidae; genus Palaemon; species Palaemon carinicauda. The sequence goes on along the minus strand of NC_090732.1, from coordinate 59,347,485 downwards.
ATTTCTCCTAAGTTTTCTATAACCTTGCTGGCACTGCCTGTGACAAGTGTGTTGAATCGGTTTTGTAGTGAAATACGATCATCTTGCTTTAAAGGACCATTTTGGCCTTCTTTGTTATTTGGTGTTTTGTTTACTCTACTGGTATTATTGTTTTCCAGAATAGCTGGAACTGGAAGAGAGTTCGGTGGCTTGCTAGAATTATTGGAAATCTTGTCGGGCCTTGAGGGATTTGTTGATGAAGGAGGTGGAATCTCAGGATATTTAGATCCAGCAGTAACTTTGGGGTAAGTATTCCTTGAATTATTATTCGACTTTACGGGATTGGACAAAACTCTGGCATATGTTGGATTAGTACCATTAAGTTTTTTCTTTGCTGCACCAAAAGTTATATGCTCATTATTGGCTGTCTCAATTACTGATTACTCCAGTTTGTACTGAGGACACATTTTAGAATTGGGAGAGTGAGCTCCCTCATAATGGAAACAAAGCTTTTCATGGGTAAAATCTGCAGAGGTATCATGGAATTCGTTAGGGTCATGAAATTCGGAACATACATAACATCTCTTATTATTAGTACACTTTACATTAATGTGGCCATACTCATAACACTTATAACATTGCATTGGTCGTGGGTGGAATTTCTTGACCGAAAAGTTTAAGTGTCTGATCTTGATGTAATCTGGTTGGTGATGTGATGAAAAGATTAAACAAATTGCATTATTAGTCTCTTTTATTTTTTAGCTTTAAGAACGGTAGCTGGGCATCTTTTCAGTATATCTTCATCAGAAAAATTACTGAGATCCCAACTATAAATAATTCCACTTGCGTGGTTGTAAAAGTGGTGAGGAGAGACTGAATTATATCTGACGAGGAAGCTTTAAAATCACTCAACAATACAACCTGAGATTCGTTACCTGCTTTAACAAGCAGACAACAGCCATAGCGTGTTAAATTTCCCTGTGGAATACAACCCACCTTTTTTTCAATACATTCATACCCCTTTATCAGATTATTACAGCCCTCCTTGTATGAAGCAACATACCAGACTCGTTCTGGTACTATTCTGGTATTTTCCAGAAATTCTTCATACAAGGGGGTATAAAGTCATATTCCGCGTCTAAAACATTTTTTATACTATGCAATTTCACACGATAAGAAAGGTCAGAAACTTTATCATTTCTTATTTCATGAAAAGCATTTGTGTTACTAAACGTGACATAAGCCTCAAATTCTTGTTTATCTTTTGAGAGTTGCAATTTCATTCTTATTATATCTCCAAACTTTTTCAGAACATTAAATAATTCTTCAAAATCCCCATTGCGGGTAATTCCCTCACAATAAAGGACCCTTAAATATTCGTTTAAACTGCCATAGTTTTAATTTCCTTGGCATCTGGGGGAAATTGGAATGAATGGTTTCAGTGTAATAACACTGGATGAATGCGAATCCGTCGAGTGAACTATTTTTCTGGAAGAGTTAATCAGAGAGGAAGCGGATTGGTAGTCAACGGGTTTTGGTGGGGTCGCCATAATGACGAGAAGATTCATTTCATCTGGATATTCCCCTCACCCACCAAGGAGCCACACTTAGAGGATGGGTTCATCCCTTAAATTAGGGCCACCCTAGGTGCAATATCCAGAGATACACCCCGCCCTCAGCACTTGAGGCGTCATAACGGCCGTCAACATCAGACCCAGCACTGAGGGAAGGGTTTGATATAAAACTTTCCCCTTGCTCGGGCACGTCGGGTAGTCGAGTTCTTTTGAGATGACATGCCATCCATCCCACAAGTGTCAAATCCAAAGAGGCAACCAAACCATAATCAAACACAAGCCAAAGTCACCAACAAGTTCATGGCCAAGAGTTGGAGATGGGAGAAAAAATGAAATAGACAAAAGTAAAAGAAAAAGTGCTGACTAATTTAGCTGGATCCACAGTTTGGCACCAAGGACCAGTGGGAAAGCAATTCTCACCGAACATCGGAGCCCAGCTGCTAATCCCTAAGCCCCCCATCCTCATCAAGGCTTCAGCATCTGGGGGAGGGGGGGGGTAACTACTGAAGATATTGGAGGAAGTGCAAGTCTACAGTTAAAAGTATTACTATATACTCTAAATCCAACGCCAGCATGAGATTGGGAGCCATTAGTATATATAAAATTTTATTCCCTATTTTCTTCAACATGTTCCATAAAATGAGACCTAGCTTCTAATTCAATCATGTTCTTTTTAAAACCAATAAAATATTTACAAAAAGATATCTATGATAATTTCCACGGAGGGGTTGAGTATATCTTAAATGGAGAGCCTTACTTCTAATTATATGAAAGCCATAAGGTTGAGGAGATTTTGGGTGCAATGCAAAGTATGTTTAGTGCCTTACAAGGCTTGCAATCTGAAATGCTAAAGAATTAGGAAGCCTTTGCCAGCTAAACCAATACCGAACAATAGAAGATATTCGGTAAAGGTCTAAAGGTAATTTTCCATCATCAACTAGGGGACTTGGGGTGAAGTTCTAAATGCTCTTTTGCACAATCTAATACCAGCATGATGTATAGATTTTAATATCTTTCATCAGCTTTGGGTGGCTGAGGAGCATATTTCACACCCATAACTAATTTTTGAAAAATTAAGGACTTGTATAATTTTGAAATAATTTTGCGGTCCGCCCCCATGATGTATGGGACAACACTTTTAAAAGATTCAGAGCCTCAAGACATTTATCTTTTATCAATTGAGTGTTGTAGTTTTCTCTCAACCATTGCAATTCTATGTCAAGCAAATGATTTACAGAGATCATTTACAAATAGTGTTCAGAGAATATCTCGGGGAATGGATCCTTCATATCTCATTAATAGCTTGTGCAAATAGTGTTACACTTAGCACACTAACCAGGGAAACTCCTTCTTACTGGCATTTCCTCCAAGATAATGCTTCCCCCACTCTCTATTGAAAAACTCTACGTGAAATAAATGATTGAATGAACAATGGTAGCTCTCCCCTTAATTCCAAATTATGAATGGTCTGCTTAAGCAGACTATGTAAGTTTGTCTTGCGCATTGATTTTGCATAAATACGCCAATTTTTTTCATAATTTTTTTTTATCTTCATACGCCTGGTAAACATATATCTTTAAGTCACCCACGTGGTAATGAAACACTGCAGTGTGTATAAGTGCCAGTTTTACGAGTGGTTTTGTTTATTTTCCAAATATCGGGAACGTGATTAACTTTCCATAATAGCCAAACACAAAAGACGGTCTTTAGCTGCCAGAAGGAGAAATGTGATAGTGGCATCTCAATTTAGATGGCCAAAAAAAAAGGATAAAGTAGACGAGAGTGATGGCGAGTCTGACAGCAGTGAAGTGATGATGGTGACGAGTGATCAGTACCCATAATAGGGTGTGGGGGACTTGGGGCCGTGCTTGCGGTAATGAGTTGAAATTTTATCAAGTAAGAAAAATTAGTTAGCTGTTCAAGTAACGATAACGATATCTGCTAATGAAGGCTATAATGTTTCCCTTTCCATCATACTCTTTTAGAATCTCATACAAAAACTTTGACCATCGATATCAAAAAACTATACTTATTGACCTTCAAAACTATTTTTCTCCACTATTTATCAACCAATTCTAAATCCAAATGCATCGTTGTAAAGAGGAATATACTGTATTAACAATATTTTGCATGGAGGAATATTTTCTAAAGTATATTTTCCCTTTTTTTTATTTTTTTTTCACTTTTAAAATATATAAATATATAAATATTTATATAAAAAATACCGAAAATATGGAATTTGTTCATATTATAATAAACCAAATTCGTGGAAATTTATAGTTAATTCTATTTAGTACATTTTGATTGATTGATTGATTGATTGATTGAAAGTTTTCCGGCATCCTGACATCTAAGGTCATTGACGCCAAAAGCATTTATTATGTATGAAAAATAAAAGAGAATTCAATTAAAACCATAAAAGTTTAAGATGTCATTATAATAGTTAAATAGTTTTCAGAAGACCTGCTTTTGAAATAAATCTAAAAATGCCGCTCGCATAGTAGGACACATCATGTCCAAGAATCTTGGCAAGGATGAACCTGCCATCCTCACCTCCAGCCTCAAACAGATATCTATTTCTCAACTTATTATAATTAGGGCATTCGGTCAACAAATGCCTCACTGTTGAAGGTGATAAACAGTCCTCACAATACAGTTGGTGTTGACCCTTCAGTAGAGACTTGTGTGTCAACCGAGTGTGAACAATACGGAGACGACAAAGGTGATATGACATTTGTTTCTTCTCTCATTATATTGCCATCTAGGCTATCCCAGTGTTGTTGCCATTCATTACAAACCAGTTTCTTGATGTAAGGTAGGAAGTCCTTACAGGGAATGGGATACATTCTTGGTAGCAACTTGGATGCAGCATTCTTCGCTAGTAAATCTGCCTTCTCATTCCCACACACACCTACATGTGCTGGAACCCAACAAAATCAAACTGTTATACCTCTCCGTCCAATAATAAAAAGCCATTCTAAAATCTTTATAACGAGAGGGTTACTAGAATTAAAAACTTCTAAAGCTTGAAGAACACTCCTTGCTTCACTAAAAATTGTAAAATTACCGTCCTTTTCCAAAGCTTTTTTCTCAATAGCGGTTAGTATGTCATACAGTTCGACAATAAATATGGAAGCTGTTAAAAGAAGTGCTCCTCTAAAATTGAAATCATTACAATGTTTAATAAATGAAATAATTGTTATTACATGTTTAAAACACATGACGTAATATGTCATTTTGGATGAAGATGCTAGCCGTGGGATTTGCTGTAGTCACTAAAATCATAAACAGGATGCACAATGTAGCCTCAGCAATGTAACATTTTTCTTAAACGTCAACACCAATGCATCAGTGTGTGAAAGTTTGTGACGTCACCGGATGCAGGTGTCTTCCGAGATTGTGTTAAAATTGCTACATCAACTAAGCATGCGATATCTGTGATATCGATAATTTAATCAGTTCATATCTATACTTCACCAGAATTGGTCCTCCGACCAAACCAGCTCCCTCCTATGATGGAGATGTTTAACTCTGTTGTTTTTAGACAATAAATACTTTTAAAGCTAATAAGATGTACTTCGTTATCCAGCTTTACACATCTTAAACAACACATACTCAATGTGTGCTTATAAAAGTAGCACACTTATAAATGGTGGCAGCGGTAACACACCAATAAATGGTGGCAGCGGTAACACACCTATAAATGGTGGCATCGGTTAAACTCTACGAATCAGAGAAAGATCTTCAAGTAACTATAATATTAAACTCTAAGAATTAGAGGAAGATCTTCAAGACTTCAAAATAAAAGCTGTAAAACCAGAGAAAGATCTTCAAGAACTCAACGTTATCTACATGTATCTACAATTTTGACTAAGTAATATAGTCCATCGAAATATTTAACATTTAATGAATGTTATAAATATAAACTGATGAACTGGATCTTCAATCAACATCCTAGGAAACCCAAGGACTGACGTTCAACGTTTACAAAACATATCCAGGAAGCACTACATTCAACAAGAAACTCGAACGATACATCGCTAACAAAACATCAAGAGAGAGAGAGAGGATGTGTCGACATCACACAGAACCATATATAAGCTAAGTACAAATTTTTGAATTCATTCCAGTTTGGGCAGTGAAGTGTAGTTATCACGAGTCGTTAGTCGATTATTACTGGGGTGAGTGATTTGCTAATCTTTTATTTCCTTTCATTAAAGGAAACTGTGTTCAACTCCGAATTCTCATCTAGAATTTTTTCTCTCTTTGTGCTAATTCCTTTTTCTTTTAGAAATTCTCGGGAAATGTCTTGGGATTAGTAACATTGTTTGGGGAATTTTGTTATACATATGCGTTTACGCAGTGGACGTCTGTATTCATATAGATATTTTGATAGAATTGCAAGGGGTCGAAGAGATAGGAAAAGAAATACAGCAGTCATGACTCCCCCTGTGAGCCCTACCCCTGGACCTAGTGGCGTAGGCCAGACTAATCCTCCTCCAATTGTGACGCTTGTAAATGCCAGGTCAGCAATCCTTCCTTTTCAGGGTCGAGTCAATGGGTTCTTGCCACAAAATGTGGAGTCATGGATTTCATCCGTCGATGCCCATTTAAATGCCAAACAAATCGTAGACCCTTTTGTACAATTACAAGAAGCTAAAAGTTTTATAGATTTTTCTAAGGGGGATGCGAGTGCATATTTAAGAGGTGTTTCATTTCAAGAAGCAGTTACCTGGGATGATTTCAAAGTTAGGTTACGCGCGGTCTATGGGGGTGAGGAAGCCTTGGATGTAGTATTAACATAACGAAATACACTTAATCAAGCCACTATGAATCGGCTTAATGTTATTGAGAGAGCAGCTCTCATAGCTGATAGGCTTAATGAATATCAGGACATTTTAGGTAATTCCACTTGGGTTACTAGGGATAACATCTCCGTGAAAGATTTTTTACGATTAATGTATTTAACTTGCATGGCACTTATGTTGCCTGAAGCTTTAGTGCGGTGTTTTGATAAGAAGTTAACGCCTGCAAGTACGGAATTGGATGTATATAAACAGATAAAGAAACACATGTCCAAGTGTCCAGATCTCGATCCCGTGTTAACTCAAGTTTTTGCAAAGAATGAAACAAAGCCACAAACAGTAAACGTAGTTAGTAGTCAAGTAGCGGGAATGACGTGTTATAATTGCAAACGTCAAGGTCACTTAAGCGCGGACTGCAGAACGAAATTCTGCTCGATTCATAACAGTGCAACTCATTCATACAGTCAATGTTACTTGCGTAAGACACAACAGAATCCCAGAAATACACAGTCAATTCCACAGTCAGTTCCATATGGAAATAAAAAGAAAAATCCTCATTTTAACAATAAGAAGAAACAACCAAATGTCAATGTAGTTCAGAGTCCAAAGCAAACAAACACTTCTTAGAATATCGCTGAGCCTGGGTCGTCAAACCAGACCTCGCAAGGTCAGACTAATTTTCAGAATGTGCAGAGCAAAGCAAATACCACATAGTTAACTCCAGAGGGGAAGAGAGTGATGTTGGGTCAAGGTCATTCATGTCAACATCAATAGTATTGAATAATCAATTTAATGTTTTATCAGATAATTGTGAGACAATAGATTTTCCTATGAAACACACGGCCGAATTAAGTAAAACAGTGCATGCTCCTGTAGATTTGCAACGAATTCATACAATAATAAGCCAAAATGAGTTACGACCAACCTTATATGCTGTAAATTTAGAACACAAATCCTTTACGTTATTTTTTGACTCTGGTAGTCCACGTAATATCATGGATTTGAAGACACATTATTTGTTGTTTTCGAACTTTCCGATTGAAAAATCCGGAGTTAGACTCTCGGGTATAGGAAATAATGAATTAAATGTCATAAGCATAACTCATGTTCAGTTCAAAGTCGGTAAACGCACGTTTGCCGATACATTTGTTGTTGTAAATAACATTGATATGTATCCAGCTGTAATTATAGGATACCCATCTATGGGAAATCAAAACATTATCTTAGCCCCTGCCAAGCACGGCGTGTATATCAAAGGGAAATTCTATAAGTCTTCTAATACCTTAAAATCAGTTTTGGATAAAAAGGAGACGACAAATGTAACCGTAACGTACGTTGAAGAACCAATAACTTGTCTCACTAATAAAGAAATAATATACGCGACCCAGCAGAATTCTTGTTCACCCGTAATATCATCTTGCACACAATCTATCGAATCAAACGTACCTTCGAATTTAATAGTGCAAATAAAGAAAACATTACCGGGATCTGAAATATTAATCCTTTCCGACACTTTGAAAACTAACGGATTGTCTGTCACACAAGCTATTTATACAGTAGGCTCACATCAACAATGTAATATTGAAGTCTGTAATAATTTAAATAACACTTTAGTAATTCACAAAAATCAACATATCTTGGATGTAGAAGTTTATAAACATCGTATTCTTACCGTTGCTGAAATCAATCACTCTCAATCAGTTGCGGATGAATCCCTTTTGCGATCTATTAAAAATAAAATCAATAAAGACACTCAAGACGAAGAAATTCAGCAGAAAATTTTTGGATTTTTAACTAAATATCATGATGTTTTTTCCACTACGGATGGATCCTTAGGAAAAACAGATGTGATCGAGCATCAAATAAAGTTAAAGGACAAGCAGAAAATTATCTATGTACCCTCGTACAGACTCCCTATGAAATTCCAGAATGAAATAAATGATGAAGTAGGTAAAATGCTAGAAGAAGGAGTCATTAGGAAATCAAACCGCCCTTATAATTTTCCTTTAATAGTTGTACCGAAAAAACATCGAACATGGCGTATCTGCGTCGACTTCCGTCGTCTAAACGAGGAGACGATCCCTGATCGATTCCCAGTGCCATGTACTGATGATATTTTGTCTTTGTTAGGTCAGAATAAATATTTTACCAGTTTGGACTTACTTAAAGGCTTTCACCAGATATCATTAGAAGAAGATAGTAACCCATACACAGCCTTCAGCACAGCCAGGGGACATTATAAATTTTTACGGATGCCTTTTGGTTTACGTTGTGCTCCTATAACATTTACAAGAATGATTAACATAGTGTTTGGAGACTTGTTAGGGGATATATTGCATGCCTATATGGATGATCTTGTAATCTTTTCCAACACCTTAGAAGAACATCTACGTAAGTTAGAACTAGTACTACAGAGATTAAGACAACAAAACTTAAGGGTAAAGATTAGTAAGTGTGAGTTTTTCAAAACAGAATTAATATATTTGGGTTTCATGGTGTCAAGCCAAGGTCTTAAAGTAGTCCATGATAAGGTGTCGGCTATACGTAATTTTCCCATAACTACTAATGTCAAGGGAATACAGCAATTTCTGGGTTGTAGTGGATATTACAGGCGTTTTATACTCAACTATTCAATAATAGCCGCTCCTTTAACTGATCTTACGAAGAAGGGCGTAGATTTCATATGGTCTGAGCAACATCAACAGGCGTTTAATACCTTGAAAGATGAACTGTGTAGTTCTCCTATCTTAAAATTTCCTGACTTCGGTAAAGAATTCTTCATTGCAACAGACGCCTCAGACTTAGGAGTAGGAGGGGTATTGCTTCAGCAATATGATAAACAATTTTTCCCGATAGCTTTCTATTCTCGAAAATTGAGAACTTCCGAAAGTAAGTATGCAGTAATAGACAAGGAAGGGCTAGCTATTGTTAATTCACTAGTGCATTTTAAGTTCATAATTTACGGTTATCCCGTTAAGGTTCTTACTGACCATAAACCACTAACCGAGTTCTTTAAAGGCTTCAACCACAGCCCTAAACGAACTCGGTGGCATTTGATCATTCAAGATTTTGGCGCAAGAATCGGGTATTTACCTGGGAAAGCAAATATCATTGCGGATGCATTATCACGCAACCCCGTGTCATCTTGTACGGAGCCTTTAGCTGAATTAATAGATATATCAACATCCATGCCTATTGTTAAAACGATATCTGAACAAGAAGATTTAGGCTGGAGCGCTGAATTGTTACAGACTGAGCAAAGAAAAGATCAGAAAATAGAAACAATTATAAATGCTTTGAAAGGCAATCATAAGGAAAAGGGATATATAAAGTATAAGCAGCAGAATTATATAATCAAAGATAATATTCTGTGTAGGCCTGTGACAAGGAAAACCCGCAATACACCACATGTAACTAACGACCAGGTAGTAGTACCAATCTCACTTATTTCCACTGTCCTGAATTGGTTGCATTCAAATCCATTACATGGACACCCGGGGTTCTCATTAATGTCACAGAAAACCAAATCATTGTTTTATTGGCATACGATGCTTACAGATATAAAAAGACACATAGCTAATTGTCGCACATGTCAGGAAAACAAAGGGCATACGAAAACACCTGTCAGCCTAGGGGCTTATCCTGTGCCCAATCAACCCTTTGAAAGAATACATTTAGATTTGTTAACAGGATTTTACGAGACAGACAGAGGAAATAAGCACCTCTTGGTAATTATAGAAGCTTTAACTCGATATACAGAACTAATAGCGCTTAAAACTAAAACTGCGATTGAATGCGCTAGGAAGTTTTACGAGTGTTACATTTGTAAACATGGAATTCCACACATGATAATCTCAGACTCGGGTGGTGAATTTAATAATCACTTTCTTACCTCATTGTGTGAATTCCTCAGCATAAAGAAAATAAATACCATGATATATCACCCAGAGTCGAATGGGCTAGTGGAAAGAGCAAATAGGAAGATATTGAATATAGAGTAACACTAGGGGGATCAGACCCCAACTGGGATATTGCAATACCGGCGGCACTGAGTACTCTGAATCATTCAGATATTGAATATAGAGTAACACTAGGGGGATCAGACCCCAACTGGGATATTGCAATACCGGCGGCACTGAGTACTCTGAATCATTCATATCAAATATCAATTAAAATGTCACCGCATGAAGCATTGTATGGTACCCCAGTTAGAACGCCTTTCCATGTATTAACACCTACAACTAATCTATCAAATCCTTTAAAAGAATGTATAAATGCAAGTATAAGTTGATATGATATCCTTCGAAAGAATTTAGAAGAATCACAAATCATAATGAAAAGGAATCATGATAAAATAGCGAAGCCAACAAAAACATATACCGTGGGTGATAACGTGTATATTCAAATCAATGTGCGCAAAGGACTCAATTATAAACTAACACCTAAGTTTGAAGGCCCATTTAACATTTTGGAAACATTAACGGCCAATAGGTTTTGAGTTCAAAACGTATCCCAACCCACGGATGAGAGAATAGTACCATTGGCTCACATAAGAAATTAAAAAGAAAAAAGAAAAAGAGAGGGAAAGAAGTGAAGAAGTGAGGGAAAATTTTTTTATTTTATTTGATTAAAAGTTTTCTTCTTAATACAGGAGTAATTACATATATTTTTCTCGTTACAGGTTTCCAAGATGAATTTTTTGTTGTTGGGAGTGATATTGTTCGCTCAGACATTTTTCTCGTGTGGGATGAGCTCTAAAACTAAAAGTATAAATTTTAAATATGGCACTATAGTTGAAAGACAAGAAGACGTTTTTATTACATCAAGCAACGTAGTTGTAGAAGTGAATATGCAAGCAATTTTTCTTCAAGAGAATGATGTCACTAGCATAAGAACCGCCATTTCAAGGTTTTCTGCCTCATTGGATGAGTTGCATAGAAGACATTTTCATTTGACTACAGAGAGTTTGCTTGGATCAACATTAAAATATATATATATATATATATATATATATATATGTATATATATAATATATATATATATATATATACATATATATATACATATATATATATACATATATATATATATATATATATATATATATATATAATATATATATATATATATATATATATATATATATATATATATATATATATATATATATATATATATACATATATATATATACATATATATATATATATAATATATATATATATATATATATATATATATATATATATATATATATATATATATATATATATATATATATACATATATATATACATATATATATATATAATATATATATATATATATATATATATATATATTTATATATATATATATAATATATATATAATATATATATATACATATATATATATATATATATATATATATATATATATATATATATATATATATATATATATATATATATATATATATATATATATATATATATATATATATATATATATATAATATATATATAATATATATATATATATAATATATATATATATATATATATATATATATATATATATATATATATATATATATATATATATATATATATATATGTACGAAACCGTGGTACGTGTACGTACCAGGAATTCGTGTTTGTGCACTAAAAAATTGAATTTTTACCAAGGTAACAAATATTTTTATTAGTTACCGTATTATGTTAATCTATGTTTCTGACAAAGGTAACAATTACTCTTTAACAAGTTACCGAATCATATGTATGTCAGTATTTTTTTTTTTGGTACCATATAATCATTTCCTAGCAATGTACCATATATATGATCTTTATTTATCATGCATTTTTTTTCTTTGCTTTGGTAATATCTTTTCATATGCATTATTGATATTATTTTTTGATGTGCCTATTTGGACATTCGTCCTCGTTTGCTTATGGGTAAAGTTAAATAAAGAATAATACATATATCCAGTCACGCCTAGTAAACATGTTTTGGCTTGTTGTTAAATTTTTTTTTTTAAATTGAGATAGCTGGCCGAGCTAATGTAATAAATGAAATAATTGTTATTACATGTTTAAAACACAAGACGTAATATGTCATTTTGGATGAAGATGCTAGCCGTGGGATTTGCTGTAGTCACTAAAATCATAAACAGGATGCACAATGCAGCCTCAGCAATGTAACATTTTTCTTAAACGTCAACACCAATGCATCAGTGTGTGAAAGTTTGTGACGTCACCGGATGCAGGTGTCTTCCGAGATTGTGTTAAAATTGCTACATCAACTAAGCATACGATATCTGTGATATCGATAATTTAATCAGTTCATATCTATACTTCACCAGAATTGGTCCTCCGACCAAACCAGCTCCCTCCTATGATGATGTTTAACTCTGTTGTTTTTAGACAATAAATACTTTTAAAGCTAATAAGATGTACTTCGTTATCCAGCTTTACACATCTTAAACAACACATACTCAATGTGTGCTTATAAAAGTAGCACACTTATAAATGTACTCTTAATCCAACGCCAGCATCAGATTTGGAGCCATCAGTATGTTCCATAAAAAGAGACCTAGATTCTAAGTCAGTCATATTCTTCTTACCTCCAATAAAGTATTTATAAAAAGATACGTCAGGTAATTTCCATGAAGGCGTTGAGGCGTTGATGATACCTTGAACGGAAACACCTTAATTCTAATTGTATCCAGATTGTTTAATATTTGTTTCACCCGATACTCATAAGGTTGAGGAGATTTTGGGAGCAACACAAAGTATGTTGAGTGCCTTACACGACTTGCAGTCTGAAAGGCTGAAGAATTAGGAAGTCTTTGCAATCTAAACCAATACCGAATAATAGAGGACATTCGGTAAAGGTCTAGAGGCAACTCCCCAGCATCAACAAGGAGACTTGTGATAGGTGAAGTTCTAAACGATCCTGTGAACAATCTGCTACCAGCATGATGTATAGAATCTGATATTTTTTACTGGATTGGGGTGGCTGAGTAGTATATGTCACATCCATAACTAATTTAAGATAAAATCAAGGCCTTGTATAATTTTAAAATAGTATTGCGGTCAGCCCCTTATGATGTATGGGACAATACTTTTAAAAGATTCAGAGCCTCGAGACATTTTGCTTTTAATGCTTTTAAGTGAGAAACCCATGTAAGCCTACAATCAAATATCAACCCTAAAAATTTAGCTTCACTTGAACATGGGATCCGTTGACCTTTGATGTCTATATCCGGGTCTGGGTGTACTCTCCGGATATGACAGAAATGGACAATTGTAGTTTTATTTAACGAGAACCTAAATCCATTCATATCGGCCCACTGGATAATTTTGTCAATAGAGAGTTGTATTTTTCTCTCAACCATTCTAGTTCCAGGAAATGATATGGAGAGATCATTCACAAATAATGTTGAGAGAACATCCCGGGGAATGACTTAGGATATCCCATTAATTGCCAGTGCAAAAAGGGTTACACTTAGCAGACTACCCTGAGGAACTCCTTCTTCCTGGCATTTACTTTCTGATAGAGCTTCTCCAGCTCTCACTTGAAAAACTATGTGAAAGAAATGACTGAATAAATAGTGGTAGTTCTCCTCATAATCCAAACTCATGGATTCTTTTAAGTATACCATATCTCCATGTGGTATCATATGCCTTTTCAAGATAAAAAAAGACTGTCATATGGTGCTGTTTGGAAGTAAAGGCTTCACAAATAGAGCACTCATGTCGCAGGAGCACATCAGTCGTTGAGTGCATTTTTCAGAATCCACATTGAATGGGTGATAAAATACCCTTCTTTTCAAGGTACCAAATCAGTCTTACATTGACCATCTTCTCCATGATATTGCATAAACAAGATGTCAATGCAATTGGCTTATAATTTGCTGATAAAAACTTGTCCTTACCGGGTTTTAAAAATGCTAAAATAATGGCTAGTTCCCAAACACTTGGATAACTATGATCATGGCATATTCTATTAAAAATGCTTAAAATAAATAACTTTGTAATAAAAGGTACGTGTTTAATCATTGCATATGGAATTCCATCGGGTCCAGGGTCTGTATTGTTACACGTAGCAAGTGCAGAATCAAATTCTCTGCTTCAGTAAAAGGAGAATTGTATGACTTTTGCTTTCTGGTTGCGAAATTTAAAACTTTCTTTTCTTCAATGATCCAATACTGGTGACCAGGAGATGCTTCACACTTGTACGATACATTTGCAAAATGGTCAGCCAGGGCATTGCTAACTTCGGTTGCTCCAGTCATACACTGGCTATTTACTCTTAACACTAGTGGTGGGTTTGGGATGAATTTGCCTGCTATCTTTTTGACTTTCCTCCACACAGATGATGTAGGTGTTCTACTGTTAATGGAGGAAACAACTGACATCCAAGACTGGCGCCTAGCTTCTTTCATGGCACGACGGAACTGTGCTCTACATTTCTTGTATATGACTAAATTCTCCTCATTACGGCGCATGCGCAATTGAGTTAAAGACTTTCTTGTGGCTCTATGCAGGGCAGTTAGTTCTGATGACCACCAGGGGACTGGTCGTCGTCTGAATATCCTTGTTGTTTTGGGAACGGAATTGACTCCTGCTGTGTGAAGAGTTCCATTAAGTAAGTCTATGGCATCATCAACACTTTCAAACTGTTCTGCATTTCCTTCGATTTCACTTAGCTCCCGAAATCTATCCCAGTCCGCCTTATCAAGATTCCATCGAGTCGATCTCTATAAAGGTGGACCATTGTTGGTGTTTATAATAATTTGTGCATGATCACTAGTATGCCAATCATCTACTGTTCTCCAATTAAAATCGAGAAGACAGTTAAGAGCTTGCAACTGATAGGTCAATGCAGGACAAGGTACCTGTCTCAACATGTAAGTGTGTAGGCTCTCCTGTATTAAGGAGTCCTACATCTTCATTCTCCAAAATTGATGATATAATTTTACCCCTTGCGTTTACCAAAAAATTACCCCATAAAGGATGTCTACTATTAATATCTCCTGGTAAGAGAAAGGGTCGTGGGAGTTGTTTAATCACCTTTACTATATTACCTTTTGAGATATTATCATTTGGAGGCAAGTAAAGAGAACAGATTGTGTATTTTCCCCCTATATCAATCTGTACAACCATTGCCTGCAGATGGGTACCGATAGACAAAGATATTTGGGGAACATCTTGACGAACGTATAAAAGACTTCCCCCATGGCTCCCTGCTCATTGATTATACGGTGTCCCATAGCTAACATACTCTCGAGGACGAGGAGTATTAGCATCGAGCTTGCTTTCTTGTAGACATACAGTTATAGGGGATTGCTCACATATGAGGAGCTTAAGTTGTTCATATTTCGTCCTTAAACCCAGGCAATTCCATTGCAGAGTGGAAGAAAAAACAATGGTTTATTTTTTGGAAAGCACCTTAGATGAAGTCTTCCCACTGGCAATATTTGATCCAACAATATTTCCCGGTGGTATCTCTAGAGAGGATCTTGATAAAGTGGGTTTTATGTTTGTCTTTTTCTTTGTGTCCTTTTGATCTCATTGTTGAGGAGAATGGTGGACCTCTACTTGAATTTCTGATTTGTTCAATTCACCTTCCAGTTGATCAGAAACATTAGCAGACAAGACATCATATTTATTTGAAGTCGTAACTTTAATGTTTCTTATGGTAGGAAGCGAGAGAGATGGGGTCTCTCTCTTTTTTTATTAAAAGGTTGTGATCTGTCAGGTTTTTGCACCTTCCCCACTACAGGTTCACCAGGTAAATTGATTTCGAGTGGAACCTCCATTAGATCAGGCAAGGACACAGACTGAGAGAGGTTTGTACTGTTTTGAATAGGAGTAGATGGATTTTGAATATCTTTTAGATCTTTAAGTATCTGTTTTGATTTTTCTACAAATTCTGGATGAAAATTTTCAATGGTTACTTTCAACCTCTTTAACTACTTTTATATGTTTCCTTATGTTAGAATTAGGGATAAAGTTTTTGTCTGTGTGCTTTGGTAAGTTTTTCTTCAGAACCATTGAAAAAGGTTGCCCTGGTCTTTTCTGCTTTTCAAGAGGTCTTTTACGAGCCTCTTTAAAAGTAGCCTTTTCCATGGTCCTAATGGCCTGAATTTCTTTTTCAAAATGAACTTAATGCAGCTTTTAGATGTAGCTGGGTGTGCTTCCCCACAATGTATGCAATCTGGGTTTTCTAAGCATACTCCATGTCTATTTTTCCCACAGTTGGCACAAACAGCTGGATTATTATTCAGTTTTTCTTTGCATTTCTGGCTTAAATGGCCATACATTTGGCAATGATAACATCGCAATGGTGAAGGGATATAAGGTTTCCCCTTCAAAGATAGCCAACCAGCTTTAATAACATTTAGTAATCTACATTGATCATATGTTATAATCAAAGTAGCAAGGGGAGTACGTTGTTCTACAACTCTCTTTCTCATTCTGACTACTTTTACTACTCCTTGACTTTTCAGTTCATCCTCAATTTTGCTTTCCTCTATGTCCAGCAATTCTGGAACATATATCACATCTCTACTCTGGTTGAAAGTAGGGTGCGAAACGCATTTTTCATTATGACCATCCAGTGTTGTAAGTGTTTTTAACCTTTCACCGTGTAATGTACTCCAAGCATTGGATCCCCCTGGATTCCGAGGACCCAATACTTGAGAATAGTTCTGCCAAAAAGGTCCAAACTATGTTTGGGATAGCTGAGATCATCCAATACTCTCACATATAGCTTTGAGCGCAAATACCTCCCAACCGTGACACCTCTTCCCATTCATCAAATCAGGCAGCAATAATGGACGTAGAAACATCCAGGCCAGTGCCCATAATGGATGTAGAAACATCCACACCATTAAAAAAAAAAAAAAACATATATCTGTACATGTATACACATATACATATTGGAAATTTTACTCATAGAGTTGGGACAGCATCACGAAAGAAAGTTTATAAAATTAGGAGAAGGTCAAAGAAATATTAAGAAAGAGGAAAAGATGAGAGAGAGAGAAATTTAGATTCGGACTAGGGAGCATCTTCCCCAAGTTCGAGAGCCCTCTTGCACGTCACCAAGTTTCAGCATG
Source organism: Palaemon carinicauda (assembly GCF_036898095.1). NCBI lineage: Eukaryota > Metazoa > Arthropoda > Malacostraca > Decapoda > Palaemonidae > Palaemon > Palaemon carinicauda. The sequence goes on along the minus strand of NC_090732.1, from coordinate 59,330,021 downwards.
GGAATGATATGCCAAGCTGAAGCTCAATGACTTCATCAAGGCATTCTCTCATTAAGAGGGTGAAAAGTAATAGAATATATAGTTTATCTTTATTTACTTAAAAGAAACAATTATTCAAGTTTTTAGTTTATAAAATAAGCTGTATTTATGTTTAAAAAAGTACAGATAACATAGTGCGCAAGAGACAAAACATAAGAAGTTGTGTCATGCTTCTAGAGTAGCAGCGTAGGCTACGAGTTGAACGAAAACACAGAACACTTACAGTAAGTACAGTTAAGCTGTACTGTAGTAATATTACTGTGCATATATTACAGTAATATACATAATCTACAGTAGATTATCAGTTATTACTAGGTTACAGTACAGTATTTACATAATACTGTACTGTAACCTTACTGTATCCAGTACGTAGTGTACATGTGCGCCAAAGTACTGTACACTGTACATAATTACAAATTGTTGTAAAAACCAAATTAAAATAATATTATGCAGTATTTACTGTGTTAATCATCAGCTCGGGAACCAGCTCGTGGCAAGGGGCAATGATTTTTTTGGTCAAGATTGATTGATTGATTTAAAGTTTTCAGGCATTCTGACATCTAAGGTCATTGATGCCAATATCATTTAGTTTATATATATAAACAAATTGAAGAATATCCAATTAAAACCATAAAAGATGAATGTCATTATAAAAGTTAGATAGTTTTCAAAAGATCTGATTCTGAAATAAATCTAAAAATGCCACTTGCATAGTAGGACACATCATGTCCAAGAATCTTGGCACGGATGAACCTCCCACCCTCACCTTGAGCCTCAAACAAATATCTATTCCTTATGTTATCATAATTGGGGCATTCGGTCAACAAATGCCTCACTGTTAGAGGTACTAAGCAATCGTGGCAATACGGTTGGTGTTGGCCCTTCAACAGAAACTCGTGTGTCAACGGAGTGTGACCAGTACGGAGACGACAAAGAGAAGTCTCCCATTTTCAGGGCATCATGTTATACCTCCAAGGAGATACGACATTTGTTACTTCTGTCATTTTATTGCCATCTAGACTATCCCAGTGTTGTTGCCATTTATTAAAGACCAATTTCTTGATGTTAGGAAAGAAATCATTACACGGAATGGGATACCTTCTTGGCAGCAACTCGGATGCAGCATTCATTACCATTGAATGTGTCTTCTCATTCCCAGACACAACTACATGTGCTGGAACCCAACAAAATTGAACCATTATACCTCTCCGTCCAAAAATAAGAAGCCCTTCTAAATTCTTTAAAACTAGAGGGTTACTAGAATTAAAAACTGCTAAAGCTTGAAGGACACTCCTTGCATCACTAAAAGTTGTAAAATTACCCTCCTTCTCTAACGTTATTTTTTCAATGGCGGTTAATATGCCATACAGTTCGGCAGTAAATGTGGAGGCTGTTAGGGGAAGTGTACCTCTACAATTAAAACCACTACTATTTACTCCAAATCCAATGCCAGCATCAGATTTGGAGCCATCAGTATATATAAAATTCATTCCTCAATGTTCTTCATGTTCCATAAAAAGAAACCTGGCTTCTAGGTCAGTCATATTCTTCTTAACTCCAATTAAGTATTTAAAAAGAAGATATCTCTTCTAATTTCCATTGGGGCGTTGATGATACCTTGCATGGAAGGACCTTACTTCTAATTATACCCAAACTGTTTAATAATCATTTCACCCGAAAGCCATAAGGTTGAGGAGATTTTGGGTACAACTCAAGGTATGCTGTGTGTCTTACAAGACTTGCAATCTGAAAGGCTGAAGAGTTAGGGAGTCTTTGCAATCGAAACCAATACCGAATAATAGAAGACATTCGGGAAAGGTCTAGAGGTAACTCTCCAGCATCAACAAGGAGACTTGGGATAGGTGATATTCTAAACGCTCCTGTGGACAATCTAATACCAGCATGATGTATTGAATCTAATATTTTTTAACTGGCTTGGGGTGGCTGAAGAGTATATTTCACATCCATAACTAATTTTGGAAAAAATCAAGGCCTTGTATAATTTTAAAATAGTATTGCAGTCTGCCCCCCATGATGTATGGGACAATACTTTTAAAAAATTTAGAGCCTCAACACATTTAGCTTTTAACACTTTTAGGTGAGAAACCCATGTAAGTCTACAATCAAATATCAAATCTAAAAATTTAGCTTCCCCTACACATGGGATCCATTGCCCTTTAATGTATATATCCGGGTCTGGATGTGCTCCCCGGATATGAAAGAAATGTACAATAGTAGTTTTACTTGTCGAGAACTTAAATCTATTCATATCGGCCCCCTGGATAATTTTGTCAATTGAGAGTTGTATTTTTCTCTCAACCATAGCCATTCTTGCTCCAGCAAATGATATTGAGAGATCATCCACAAATAATGTTGAGAGAACATCCCGGGGAATGACTAGTGCAAAAAGGGTTACAATCAGCACATTACCCTGAAGAACTCCTTCTTCCTGGCATTTACTCTCTGATAGAGTTTCCCCCACTCTCACTTGAAAAATTCTATTTGAAAGAAATGCTTGAATAAATAGTGGCAGCTCTTCTCTCAATCCCAATTCATGAATTGTTTTAAGTATACCATATCTCCAAGTGGTATCATGCCTTTTCAAGGTAAAAAAAAAAGACTGTCACATGGTGCTGTTTGGAAGCAAGCGCTTCACAAATAGAGGACTCAAGTATTATCAACAGATGAGACGTTGAGTGCATTTTTCTGAATCCACATTGAATCGTGATAAAATGCCCTTCTTTTCAAGGTACCACATCAGCCTTGCATTGACCATCTTCTCCATAATTTTACATAAACAAGATGTCAATGCAATAGGTCGGTAGTTTGCTGCTAAAAACTTGTCCTTACCGGGTTTTAAAAAGGCTAAAATAATGGCTAGTTCCCAAACACTTGGATAACTATGATCATGCCATATTCTATTAACAATGCCTAAAATAAATAACTTTGTATTAAAATGAACATGTTTAATCATTGCATATGGAATTCCATCGGGTCCAGGGGCTGTATCGCTACAAGTGGAAAGTGCCGAATCATATTCTCTTTCAGTGAAAAGAGAATTATATGACTATTCCTTTCCTGTTGCAAAATTTAAAATTTTCTTTTCTTCAATGCTCCTGTACTGGTGACCAGGAGCTGCTACACTCTTGCACGAGACATTTGAAAAATGGGCAGTCAGGGCATTGCTAACTTCATTTCCTTCAGTCACATACAGACCATTCACTTTCAACACTGGTGGTGGTTTTGGGGTAAATTAGCCTGTAATCTTTTTTATTTTCCTCCATACAGAAGATGGTGGTGTTCTACTATTAATGGAGGAAACAAAAGCCACCCAAGATTGGCGTCTAGCTTCTTTCATGGTACGATGGAACTGTGCTCTACACTTTTTGTATGTTATCAAATTTTCATCCATACGGCGTCTACGCAATTTAGTTAAGAGATTTTCTGGTGGCTCTGTGCAAGGCTATTAATTCTGAAGATCACCACGGGACTGGTCGTCGTTTGAATAATCCTGTGGTTTTGGGAATCGAATTGATTCCTGCTTTATGGAGAGTTCCATTCAGTAGGTCTATGTCATCATCAATACTTTCAAACTGTTCTGCACTCCCTTCGATTTCACTTAGCTCACAAAATTTAATCCAGTCTGCCTTGTCAAGATTCCATCGGGGCGATCCTTGTAAAGGCGGACCCTTGTTGGTGTTTATAAGGATTGGTGCATGATTACTAGTATGCCAATCATCTAAAGTCCTCCAATCAAAATCAAGAAGGCAGTTAGAGCTTGCAATTGAAAGGTCAATGCGCGACAAGGTACCTGTCTGAACATGGAAGTGTGTGGGCTCTCTTGTATTAAGGAGTCCGACATCCTCATTCTCCACAATTAATGAGATAATATTGCCCCTTGTGTTTGCTAAAACGTCACCCCATAAAGGATGTCCCATTTCATATCTCCCAGTAAGAGAAAAGGTAGAGGGAGTTGTTGAATGACCTCTGCTAAATCATCATATAAAATATTATCATTTGGAGGTAAGTACAGAGAGCATATTGTATATTTTCTCCCTATATCAATTTGTACCACCACTGCCAGCAGGGTTGTACGTATAGACATAGGTATTTGGGGAACGTCTCGATGAACGTACATGAGACTTCCGCCATGGCTCCCTGCTTGTTGAATACATGGTGTTCTATAGTTAACATACTCTCGAGGACAAGGAGTGTTAGCATCAAGCATACTTTCTTGTAGACATACAATTATGGGGGAATGTTCATGAATTAGAAGCTTAAGTTCTCATATTTCGCCCTTAAACCCTGACAGCTCCATTGCATAATGGAAGAGAAAACTATGGATTATTTCTGGAAGACATCTTGGATGAGGTCATCCCATTAGCAGTTTTTAATCTAACATTATTACCTGCAGGTTTCTTCAGAGATGGTCTTCATATGTTGGGTTTTACGTTTGTGTTTTTCTTTGTATACTTTTAATCTATTTGTTGAGATGGATGGTGGACCTCAACTTGAATGTCTGATTTATTCACTTTATCTTCTGGTTCATTAGAAACGTCTACAGACAAAACATCAAATTTATTTGATGTCATAATTTTAATTTTTCTAATGGTGGGGGGAGATAGAGATGGAGGTCTCTCTCTTTTACAATTAATACATGGTGGGATTTTGGGTTTTTGCACCTTTCCCACTACTGGTGCTTCAGATAAGTTGGTCTTAAGTGGAACCTCCATGAAATCTGGCAAGGACACGGCCTGAGAGAGGTTTGTACAGCAATGGGCAATGCCCTAGTGTTAATACACCCTGGTAAAGCCTCAGGAGGTAATATGGTTACCTCGTTATTTGACATTTTATTAGATGGTATACTTTTTTTTGAGCTATTGACAGTACTAGGTTGGTTTGATTTTAATGCCTTAGCATATGTATTTGATATATTTAATAGTCTTTCGGCATAAGTCACACTTATATGTTCTAAGATCGATTTGTTGAGGGCAGCTTCCTCCACCTTATATAGCTCACAGCTCTTGTCTGTGGATTTATGACTTGAGCTGCAATTTAAACACCTGGCTCCAAGTGCACACTCTCCATGGTAAGATTTGGAGCAAATACCACACATTTTCTCATTTTTGCAAACTTTAGATGGGTGCCCAAATTTTAAACAATTAAACATTGCAGTGCCTTCTGCTTGAATGGTCTTACTTTAATCCTTTCGTTCTCAATAATAATATGAAAAGGTACATTAGCATCCTGGAACGTAAGGATTATCATTGATGTACCAGGGACTTTGTGAACTTTCCATACATTTAATGGACACATGACCAGTATTTCCTTCTCTGTAAATTCATACAGATCTCTGTTAAAAACTACTCCCCTTCCGTAGCTAAAATTTAGGTGGGGTTTGACATCTAACTTAATGTCATCATTAGATGTTTTTATGTTAGTATCAGAGACTGTGTACTTGATTTGGCATGAATGAGGAAACTATTTTTTCCAAAACGAGATATATCGCCCGCTGCAATAGTTCCTACTTTTTCCTGAAGAAATTTGCACATTTTAAAATAATTCCCTGTAACCCCCTTTGGATTCAGCTATAAGCCACATCGGTGGTTTTGGCTTTCTCTGGAAGGGCATAAGAGTTAGCCCACCCTAGTTTAGTATTTATTTGCGAAAATTCGCTTATCGCTCCTGTTACTGTAACCTAACTATTGTGAATAACGAGGCTTGACTATAATCTCTTGGCATGCCCTACGCTTACATGTTCGATAATTGATTTATTGAAGGCAGCTTCTTCTAACTTATACAACTGGCAGGTCCTATCAGTAGATTTATGATTAGAGTTGCAGTTCAAGCACCTTGCCTCAAGTGTACATTCTCCATGGTGTAGATTGGAACAGGTATTACAAATTTTATTATTCTTAAAAACTTTGGAAGGATGCCGAAATTTAAAGCAATTAAAATATTGTAGTGGCTTCTACTAATATGGACGAACTTTAATCCTTTCATTTTCGATGTCAATGTGGAAAGGTACAAAAGCATCCTGGAAAGTAAGGATAATCATTAATGTTCCAGGTACTTCATGTACTTTCCACACTGTTAACGAACACATAGCCAATATCTCCTCCTCTGTGAATTCATATAGGTCTCTATTGAAAACCACTCCCCTTCCGTAGCTAAAGTTTAGATAGGATTTGGTGTCCAATTTTACATCATCATTGTCTGTCTTTAAATTGGACAATATAACAGACTGTGTGTATAATTTGGCATTTATCAAGTAACTTTTATTACCGAATCGAGATATATCTCCAGCTGCGATCATTTCTACCTTTCTCTGAAGGAATTTGCAGATCTTGAAAAATAATTTTCTGTACCTCCTGTAGATTGAGCAAGAAGCCACATTGGTGGTTTCGGCTTTCTTTGGGATGGGATAACTATCTCTGCGTCTTTATCAATCCAGTCTGCTGGTCTGTAGACATCCAGATCTTTAGGTATCCCATCACACAGAGCACCCTTAATACAGTAATACCTTGAGATACAAGCTTAATGCATTCTGGGCCCAGAGCTTATATGTCAATTCGCTCGTATCTTGGATCAATTTTTCGCATATAAAATAACTAAAAAGAAAATTAATCGGTTCCCACCCTCTGAAAAAACACCTAAAAAATATTACAGTGGAAAAACATATTTTTAATTGTTCCAACTCACAACCTATGTTCAGAAAATAACAAATACCTATGTACTGGTTATGATCTGCAATAAAATGTGACATTATTATGGAGTTCTTAACTTTGAGACAGACGGTAGCAGCTAACGGCTGTACACACACTTAAAAATAAATGTTAATCTTACGTTACACTAAACTTAATTCTAATTTTGTTTTCATTTCCATTTATTTACTTTTCTTCTTCCGGCTTGACTCTTTTTGCCTCGATTTTTGACTCGCTTTCACCTTCACTTTTTGCCGGCCTTTTTAAAAGGAACTTATCTAGGGATGTTTGCTTTTGTCTCCCCTTCAAAATGTTACGAAAATGACGTACACAAGTGTCGTCACAAAAGGCTACCGCACGACCACACACCAACTTGTCCGGGTGCCTCTTTTCCATAAAATCAAAAAATTCCTGCCACTTTGCTAACATGTCTCTGATTTCCTTCATAGTAAGGCAATCCTCCTCTTCCACCTCCTCGCTACTGAGCTCCTGCAACACCTCCGAATGTTGCATCTCCTGGAGCTCGATCAATTCCTGTGTCGTGAGGTCTTCCTGATGCTCCTTGACAAGGTCGTTCACGTCTGCCTCATCTACCTCCAGCCCCATGAACTTTCTAAGAGACACGATTTCATCCACCACAATAGGTTCGGGGTCATCAGGGTCTGGCGTATCGAACCCTTCAAAGTACCTCTCAGCGACGGAAGCTGGCCACAATTTCTTCCATGCTGAATTAAGAGTTCTTCATTTGACACCATGCCATGCATCATCAGTAATTTTTAAGTAATGGACGATATTGAAAAGTTCCTTCCAAAATTCACGAAGGGTGAGATTAGTGTTGTCTGTGACATCGAAGCATTTCTTGAACAAATGCTTTGTGTACAGTTTTTTTAAGTTGGAAATTACTTATTGGTCCATAGGCTGGAGGAGTGGCGTGGTGTTGGGCGTGAGATAAAGGACCTTGATGACCCAGTACTCATCAAGAATGCCCTCTTCGAGACCAGAAGTTTGACCAGGAGCAATGTCAAGGACCAGGAGACATTTCATTGGCAGGCTTTTCTCATCCAAATATTTTTTTGACTGCCAGACCAAAGCACAGATTAACCCATTCTGTGGAGAAATGCCGCATAACCCAAGCCTTAGCATTAGCGCGCCACATTACTTGCTGTTTTTCTTACAAGATCCTTTGGCTCTTGAAAGCAAGTGGGTTTTCTGAGTGGTACACCAGCAGTGGCTTGACCTTACAGTCACCGCTGGCATTGGCGCACACGGCTAGAGTTAACTGGTCCTTCATGGGTTTATGGCCCTGTAGTCTCTTCTCCTCTACCATGATGAATGTCCTCCTGGGCATCTTCTTCCAGAAAAAGCCAGTTTCATCGCAGTTGAACACTTGATGGAGGATATATCCTTGTTTTACGATAACTGGGGCACAGGTTTTGATGTAGTCCGCTGCAGTTTTCGAGTCGGAACTTGCTGCTTCCCCGTGCCTCACAACCGAGTGTATCCCAGTCCGTTTTCTTAAATTATGCAACCAGCCACGACTGGCTTTGAAGGTTTCCGCTGGCGTCGTAATCTCCCCTCTGTCAGCTGCTTGCTTTCCTTTCAAGTCATTGTAGATTCCGCTGGCCTTTTCACAGATGATCGTCTTGGTCACGCTATCTCCCGCCAACTGTTTCTCCTTTATCCATATTAAAAGAAGCCTCTCCATCTCGTCAAGAATATCACTGTGCAGCTTGCAAAGGATGGTTAGTCCTTTGGAAGGCTTGGTGCTCTTTATAACATCCTTCTGCTTGAGGATGGTACATATTATTGTTGTACTCCCCTCATATTGGCGAGCCAGCTCAGTCACCCATACGCCACTTTAATGTTTATCGATTATTTCATGCTTTATCTCAATTGTCATCATACGCTTTTTCTTTTCACTACCCTTGTTTGCACACGCTTGTTTTGGACCCATTGCTTATTCACTTTATTCTGTATTGATTAACGCAAAAAACACGTAAAAAATGCAAACACTACGGCCGATGCTCGGAGATAACTTTACGCGATGGAGATCCGATGGGAAAGACCGAGTGATGCTGTCCTCGTGAGCAGCCTCTCGCACATTCGGCCACCTAGCGGCCGCATAGGGAACCGTCTCGTATCCTCGTATCTCAAATTTGTCTCGTATGAATGAATGAATGATTTAAAGTTTTCAGGCATCCTGACATCTAAGGTCATTGACACCGGTAACATTTAATTTATGTATACAAAAATAAAAAATGAAATAAAATAAAAAAATTAAGGAGTATTCAATTAAAATCATAAAAATTGAATGTCATAAAAGTTAAATATTTTTCAGAAGACCTGCTTCTGAAAAAAATCTAAAAATGCCACTTGCATGGTAGGACACATCATTTCCAAGAATCTTGGCAAGGATGAACCTGCCACCCTCACCTCGAGCCTCAAACAAATATCTGTTCCGCAAGTTGTTATAATTGGGGTATTCGGTCAACAAATGCCTTACTGTTAGAGGTACTAAACAGTCGTTACAATACGGTTGGTGTTGGCCCTTCAGCAGAAACTCATGTGTCAACCGAGTGTGACCAATACGGAGACGACAAAGAGACGTCTCCCATTTTCGGGGCATCATATTATACCTCCAAGGAGATATGTCATTTGTTACTTCCCTCATTTTATTGCCATCTTGACTATCCCATTGCTGTTGCCATTTATTGCAAACCAATTTCTTGATGTCAGGTAAGAAATCATTACAGAGAATGGGATACCTTCTTGGCAGCAACTCGGATGCAGCCTCCTTAGCCAGTGAATCTGCCTTCTCATTCCCGGACACACCTACATGTGCTGGAACCCAGCAAAATTGAACTGTTATACCTCTCCGTCCAATAATGAAAAGCCATTCTAAAATCTTTAAAACTAGAGGGTTATTAGAATTAAAAACTTCCATAGCTTGAAGGACACTCCTTGCATCACTAAAAATTGTAAAATTACCCTCCTTCTCCAACGCTATTTTCTCAATAGCGGTTAATATGCCATACAGTTCGGCAGTAAATATGGAAGCGGTCAGAGGAAGTGCACCTCTACAATTAAAACCATTACTATGTACTCCAAATCCAACGCCAGCATCAGATTTGGAGCCATCAGTATAGATAAAAGTTGATCCTCTATGTTCTTTAACATGTTCATTAAAAAGAGACCAGGATTCTAGGTCTGACATATTCTTCTTATCTCCAATAAAATATTTACAAAAAAATATCTCTGGTAACTTCCATGGAGGCGTTGATGATACCTTGAATGGAAGTACCTTATTTCTAATTATATCGTTTCACCCGAAAGCCATAAGGTTGAGGAGATTTTGGGTGCAACTCAAAGTATGATGCGTGTCTTACAAGGCTTGCAGTCTGAAATGCTAGAGAGTTAGGGAGTCTTTGCAATCTAAACCAATACCGAAGAATGAAAGACATTCGGTGAAGGTCTAGAGGTAACTCTCCAGCATCAACAAGGAGACTTGGGATAGGCGAGGTTTTAAAAGCTCCAGTAGACAATCTAATACCTGCATGATGTATCGAGTCTAATATTTTTAACCGGCTTGGGGTGGCTGAAGAATATACCTCACAACCATAACTAATTTTGGAAAAAGTCAAGGCCTTGTATAATTTTAAAATAGTATTGCGGTCTGCCCCCCACGATGTATGGGACAATACTTTTAAGATATTCAGAGCTTCAACACATTTAGCTTTTAATGCTTTTAAGTGAGAAACCCATGTCAGCCTACAATCAAATATCAAACCTAAAAATTTAGCTTCTCTTGCACATGGTATCCGTTGACCTTTAATGTATATATCCGGGTCTGGATGTACTCCCCGGATACGACAAAAATGGACAAAGGTAGTTTTACTTGTCGAGAACTTAAATCCATTCATGTCAGCCCACTGGATAATTTTATCAATAGAGAGTTGGATTTTTCTCTCAACCATTGCTATTCTAGTGCCAGCAAATGATATTGAGAGATCATCCACAAATAATGTTGAGAGAACATCCTGGGGAATGGCTGAGGATATCCCATTAATTGCTAGTGCAAAAAGGGGTTACACTCAGCACACTACCCTGAGGAACTGCTTCTTCCTGGCACTTACTCTCAGATAGAGTTTCCCCAACTCTCACTTGAAAAACTCTACGTGAAAGAAATGCCTGAATAAATAGTGGCAGCTCTCCTCTCAATCCCAATTCATGAATGGTTTTAAGTATACCATATCTCCATGTGGTATCATATGCCTTTTCAAGGTCAAAAAATACTGTAACATGGTGCTGTTTGGAAGCAAAGGCTTCACAAATAGAAGACTCTAGTCGTATCAACACATCAGTCGTAGAGTGCATTTTTCGGAATCCACATTGAATCGGTGATAAAATACCTTTCTTTTCAAGGTACCACATCAGCCTTGCATTGACCATCTTCTCCATGATTTTACATAAACAAGATGTCAATGCAATAGGACGATAGTTTGCTGCTAAAAACTTGTCTTTACCAGGTTTTAAAAAGGCTAAAATAATGGCTAGTTCCCAAACACTTGGATAACTATGATCATGCCATATTCTATTAATAATGCTTAAAATAAATAGCTTTGTATTAAAAAGTACATGTTTAATCATTGCATATGGAATTCCATCGGGTCCAGGGGCTGTATCATTGCAATGAGCAAGTGCGGAATCAAATTCTCTTTCAGTGAAAGGAGAATTATACGACTCTTCCCTTCTTGTTGCAAAATTTAAAATTTTCTTTTCTTCAGTGCTCCTATACTGGTGACCAGGGGCTCCTTCACACTTGCTGGATACATTTGAAAAATTATTAGCCAGGGCATTGCTAACTTCATTTGCTTCAGTTACATACTGGCCATTCACCTTCAACACTGGTGGTGGGTTGGGGGTGGATTTGCCAGCTATCTTTTTTACTTTCCTCCACACAGAAGATGGTGGTGTTCTACTGTTAATGGAAGAAACAAAAGACATCCATGACTGGCGCCTTGCTTCTTTCATTGCACGACGGAACTGTGCTCTACATTTCTTGTACATAATTAAATTCTCATTAGTTCTGCGTCTACGCAATCTTGTTAGAGATCTTCTTGTGGCTCTGTGGAGGGCAGTTAGTTCTGAAGACCACCATGGGACTGGTCGTCGTTTGAATAACCCTGTTGCTTTGGGAATTGAATTGACTCCTGCTGTATGGAGAGTTCCATTCAGTAAGTCTATGGCATCATCGATATTTTCAGCTTGTCCTGCATCCCCCTCAATTTCGCTTAGCTCACGAAATTTATCCCAGTCCGCCTTGTCAAGATTCCATCGTGGCGATCCCTGTAAAGGTGGACCATTGTTGGTGTTTATAATGATTGGTGCGTGATCACTAGTATGCCAATCATCTAATGTTCTCCAATCGAAGTCGAGAAGGCAATTAGAGCTTACGATTGATAGGTCAATACATGACAAGGTACCTGTCTGGACATGAAAGTGTGTGGGCTCTCCTGTATTAAGGAGTCCCACATCTTCATTTTCCACAATTGATGATATGATATTTCCCCTCGTGTTTGCTAAAACATCACCCCACAAAGGATGTCTACCATTCAAATCTCCAAGTAAAAGAAAAGGTTGAGGGAGTTGTTGAATCACCTCCACTAAGTTGTCATACAAAATGTTATCATTTGGAAGCAAGTACAGAGAACAAATTGTATATTTTCGCCCTATGTCGATCTGTACAACCACTGCCTGCAGAGGTGTACGAATAGATAGAGAAACTTGGGGAACATCTCGACGAACGTATATGAGACTTCCGCCATGGCTCCCCACTTGGTGATCATAGGGTGTCCTATAACTAATGTATTCGCGAGGACAAGGGGTATTATGATCAAGTTTGCTCTCCTGTAGACAAATAATTATGGGGGAATGCTCATGAATAAGGAGCTTAAGTTCTTCATATTTGGCCCTTAAACCCTGACAATTCCATTGCAAAATGGAGGAAAAAACTATGGTTTATAATTTGGTAGACCCCTTGGATGGAGTCTTCCCATTAGCAGTTTTTGATCTAACACTATTTTTAGGTGGTTTTATTAAAGAGGGTCTTGATAGATTGGGTTTAGAATTTATGATTTTCTTTTTGTCTTTTTGATCTGATTGTTGAGGAGGTTGGTGGACCTCCACTTGAATTTCCGATTTATTTAAATTGACTTCCAGATCAGAAATTTCAACAGACAAATCATCATATTTATTTGACGTCGTAATTTTGATATTTCTTATGGAAGGGGGCGAGAGAGATGGAGGTCTCTCTCTTTTCCGATTAATAGGTTTTGAGCTACCAGGTTTTTGCACCTTCCCCAATACAGGTGCACCTGGTAACTTGGTGTCAGGTGGCATCTCCATCAAATCAGGCAAGGACATGGCCTGGGAGAGGTTAGTACTATTGTTGGTAATGGGGGAAGAAGGCTGTACAGAAATGGGTAATGACCCATTTTTAATACGCTGTGGCAAAGCCTCAGAAGGCAATATGATTACCTTGTCATGCAGTACTTTATTATCAGAGGTTGTATTTCTTTTCTTAGGATTACTGGCAGTGCTAGGTGGGGTTGCTGTCTCCTGTGGTAAATTTACCTTTGATTTTAAGGCCTTTGCATAGCTGGTTGATTTATTCAACAGTCTTTTTGCATGTCCCACACTTATGTGTTCTAAACTTGATTTGTTTAGGGCAGCTTCCTCCAACTTATACAGTTCGCATCTCCTATCAGTTGATTTATGATTCAAATTGCAATTTGAACACCTGGCCTCAAGTGTACATTCTCCATGATAAGTTTTGGAGCAAATACCACACATTTTTCCATTTTTGCAAACTTTGGATAGGTGTCCAAATGTAAAACAATTAAAACATTGCAGGGGCTTTTGTTTGAAAGGCCGAAGTTTAATCCTTTCATTTTCAATAAAAATATGGAAAGGTACATCAGCATCCTTGAAAGTAAGTATAATCATTGAAGTTCCAGGAACCTTATGTACTTTCCATACATTTAATGGACACAGAAAGTATCTCCTCCTCTGTAAATTCGTATAGGTCCTTATTAAAGACCACTCCCCTTCCATAACTAAAATTTAGATGAGGTTTCATATCTAATGTAATTTCATCACTGCCTGTCTGTAAGTTAGACAGTATTGCAGACTGAGTCGAAGATTTGGCATGGATGAGATAACTGTTCTTCCCAAAACGAGATATATCTCCAGGTGCTATGGTTCCTACTTTTTTTTGGATAAACTTACATATCTTAAAATAACTCCCTATTATCCCTTTAGGTTCAGCTAAGAGCCACATTGGTGGTTTGGGTTTTCTCTGTGAAGGCATGGGTACATTTCTATCTTTTTCAAACCAATCAGCAGGTTTGTACACGTCCAATTCCTTTGGGACCTTATCACAAAGAGCTCCTATGATGTTCAATTCGTTAATTTTGATACTACTAATATTACTTATGGCATTAAACGCTTCATCATGACTTTCAAAAGATATCCAAGAGTCCCATTTTTTATCTCCAAGTCTCATCCTTATTTCCTTTATCAATCCATAGCACTCAAATGCTCTATATATATCATCATAATTTGTCTCTAATGGGATTTGGGAAACATGAAGGAATCGTAGTTTCCCATTGTTACCCAAATTGCTAGATTTTTTAACATCAGTAGAGTGGTCCTTTTTAGTTCGAAGGTCGTCAACAGAGTTTTCCTTAATTACAGTAGCAGAAGTCGTCAACAGTGCCGGGGGGGAGTCAGCAAATCCAGGGAATGGGGAGTCAGTATTTGAAGGGTCCATATTTAAGGGTGGGATTTTCAGGTTTTTTGTTGTTGTTTTGTTGGGGTACCTGCTTGAGAATTATAAGAAAGTATCATACGTTGGAAAGGAAATTTGTATTCTCCACTATCGGCACAATGAGAGTATACTTCCCCGATGGTCCACTCCATACCCTACCCGAAGGATAGCATCAAAACAGATATAGAGGCACAGGTGCAAGCTAAACCCGCCTGTTAGGACTGAGACCAAAGTAATATGGAATCATCCTCCCCATATCTGTAATGATGGGCTTCCGGCCAAAAGCCAAGAGTCCCACCTCAAGGATTGGATCCCCCTGGATTCCGATGACCCAACCCTTGAGAGTAGTTCCGCCAAAAAGGTCCAAACCATCTTTGGGATGGCTGAGATCATCCAATACTCTCATATATAGCTTTGAATGCGAATACCTCCCAACCGTGTTCCCTTCTCCCATTCATCTAAGCAGGCAGTAATGACGAATGTGGAAATATCCACGCCATTTAAATAAAATAGAAAAAAATATATAAATAAATAAATGAACAAATAAAATAAATAAATAAATATATATATATATATATATATATATATATATATATATATATATATATATATATATATATATATATATATATATATATATATATATATATGCATACATCTACATATATATATATAACTAAGAAAAATGATAATCATAGAGATAGGACAGCAAGATGAAAGAAAGTTGACAAAATTAGGAGAAGGTCGAAGTAATATTAAGCAGAAGAATAAGATGAAAGAGAGAAATTTAGATTCGAACTGGGGGAGCAATTTCCCGAAGTTCGAGAGCCCTCTTGCCCGTCACCAAGATTCAGCACGGGAATGAAATGCCATGCTGAAGCTCAATGACTTCATCAAGGCATTCTCTCATTAAGAGGGCCGCCTGTTAGGACTGAGACCAAGAAACTATGGAATCATCCTCCCCATATCTGTAATGACGGGCTTCCGGCCAGAAGCCGAGAGTCCTACCCCAAGCATTGGATCCCCCTGGATTCCGAAGACCCAACACTTGAGAATAGTTCCGCCAAAAAGGTCCAAACCATCTTCGGGATGGCTGAGATCATCCAATACTCTCACATATAGCTTTGAGCAAAAACACCTCCCAACCGTGACACCTTTCACATTCATCAAAGCAGGCAGCAATACCGGATGTAGAAACATCCGCCCAAGTGGCAATAACAGATGTAGAAACATCCATGCCATAAAGAGAGAAAAAAAAGATAATAAACATACATATATATGTAAAAATATACACATATACATATGAAAAATTTTACTTATAGGGTTGGGACAGCATCATGAAAGAAAGTTTATAATATTAGGAGAAGGTTGAAGCAATATAAAGAGGAAGAAAAAGATAAGAAAGAGAGAAATTTAGATTCGAACTGGGGGAGCAATTTCCTCAAGTTCGAGAGCCCTCTTGCCCGTCACGTTGTTTCAGCACGGGAATAGAATGCCGTGCTGAAGCTCAATGACTTCATCAAGGCATTCTCTCATTAAGAGGGTTGTCTCGTATCTCGGGGCATAAAATTTGCTTGAAACTTTCCTCGCATCTCAAATTTCTTGTATGTTGGGACACTCGTATGTCGAAGTAATACTGTATTCATATTACTACTTTAATATTCATAATGTTACAGCTTGCATTGAATGCTTCATCATGACTATCAAATGATAACCAAGAATCCTATCTATCATCTAGAAGTTTCATTCTAATTTCTTATATTAATCCGTAGTATTCAAATATCTTATGCAGCACATCATAATTGGCTTCTAATAGAATATTGGTAACATGCAGGGTTTTTTATTTTACTGTGTTACCTAAATTACCCTTTTTCAAATATTTAAAGAATGGTCCTTCTTACTGCCGAGGTCGTCAACAGAATTTTCTTTAAATGAACTGCCAGAGATCGTCAACAGTGCCGGAGGAGTCAGCATATCCTAGGGATGGGGGTCAGTTGTTTGAAGAATCCATAAGACAGGGTTGAGATTATAAATAAGATTAGTTTGATTTACTTGCTCGAGAATACTAAGGCATCACATGTCAGAAAAGAAATTTGCACTCTCCATTATTGGCACAATGAGAGTATATTTCCCAGATGGTCCACTCCATACCCTACTCCAAGGACAGCACCAAAACAAATATAGAGGGACAGGTGTAAGCTGAACCTGCCTGTTAGGACTAGAACCAAGAAACTATGGAATCATCCTCCCCATGTCTGTAATGATGGGCTTCCGGCCAAAAGCCAGAAACCAAAAGCCGAGAGTCCTACCCCAAGTATTGGATACCCCTGGATTTCGAAAACCCAACACTTGAGAATAGTTCCACCAAAAAGGTCCAAACCATCTTTGGGATGGCTAATATCATCCAATACTCTCACATATAGCTTTGAATGCAAATACCTCCCAACCGTGACACTACCTCTCTTTCATCGAAACTCACTGCATCTTCATCACTTCCCAATCCTTCAGCTAAAGCCTATTCCATCTCCTGACAATAGATCTGGGGTTGCTGAATGCCTTAATAGAGATCTAGCTAAAATTAGTGCATGATGCAAATTATGGGGTATGAAGTTGAATCCTAACAAAACTCAAAGTATGATTGTAAGTAGGTTAAGGACTGTGGCTACTAAACATCTGGATCTCAGCATTAATACTGTTTCTTTAACTTTGTATAACTCTTAAAATTTTAGGTGTGATTTTCGACAGCAAATTTACTTTTGAGAAACACATTAGGTCTATGTCTTCTTCAATAATTGGCTTGTTGAGAAAGCCTTTCAAGATTTTTGGTGATCAACCTATTCTGATAGTGTTTTAATTCTTTCATTTTAAAGTGTTTCGAGTATTGTTCTCCTGTCTGGTCTTCAGCTGCCGATTCTTATCTTCATTTCTTGGACAGGAACTTATGGTCTATCAAATTTCTTATTCCTGATCTAGATATTAATCTCTGGCACCGTCGTTCAATTATTTCACTATGCATGTTGCATATAATTTTTTATAATTCTGACCATCCTTTACATTCAGATCTTCCCGGACAGTTCCATACTGTTCATAATACTAGGCATGCAGTTAAATTCTAATAGTCAGGCCTTCTCCATCATAAGGCTCCATACTACACAGTACTCTAGAAGTTTTATTCCAATTGTTACTAAGTTGTGGAATGATCTTCCTAATTGGGTAGTTGAATCAGTAGAACTTCGAAAGTTCAAACTCACAGCAAATGTTTTTATGTTGAACAGGCTTACATAAGTTCTTTTATAGTTTATATATCAAATATCTGTTTTAATGTTAATGTTTTTAAAATTTTTTTATTTTTCATTAAGCCCTTGGGCTTATAGCATCTTGCTTTTCCAACTAGCGCTGTAGCTTAGCTATAAATGACAATAATAATAATAATAATAATAATAATAATAATAATAATAAAAATAATAATAATAATATTCACCACCTGGAAGAATTGTCTTCAATGCCTAAAAATTACTCTCCAGTTTCTACCTCACTCCGATCATCAGTATCAATCTCACCATAAGTACGAATGGCCTGTTAATCATCTATTTTTCTTTACAATTCTCTTATTTCTTTGCACTTGTGTTTTTTCTTGGTCACTACCTTTTGCTTTTGAATCTGGTTTCCCTTTTCCAATCCTTATTACTTTTGAAACCTTTTTTCCTTTAGAAATCTTCCTTCTTTTGAAAACTTTTTTCTATCTATTCTATTTATTGTCTTTTTTTCTCTCACTCTCCCTCATCAGACATATGTTCCTTTGTCACATCTTCACTTTCATATACATTACTTTCTGCATTATTAAAAAGGCTTAGTTTTCCTGGAGTTCAACAGTTTGACATCTTCATATAATTTCAGCAAATTCATGAAATAATTCGTTGGACGCTTATTTTCCTCTACATCAGAAGTTGTTGATGGCTTCACCCATATTTGGCTGACATCATCACCAAAAAACACCAACATTAAGATACCTTGTTACACTTTTGCCCTTTGACAGGGTACCACAAATACCCTTTGCAATAATGAATTTTAATTTAATCAGTAACATAACTATTCAACAAGAAGCAAGAGAGTAGAACAAATACTGGAACTCAAATTCCACACAATAACCATGGTTAAGATTTATGAGATATTGAGGACCATCCACAAACATACTGGGCCGTGGTGGCCTATTGGTAACTTCCCTGCCTGGTGTTCGAGGCCTGTTCAAACTCGTTAGTTCCTTTATTGGCGGCAACCTCACCCTCCTTGTGAGTTAGAGAGAGGGGGGGGAGGGTAGGGGGAGCGTAGAGATCTACCTGCTGAGTCATCAGAAGCCATTGCCTGTGCCTTCCTGGTCCTAGGGCATTATCCAGCTTGTTAGGGCAATGTCAGTGTCCCTTGCTTCTGCTATTCATGAGAGGCCTTTAAACTTCCAATACCCAGCCATGCTGCTGAGGTTTTGTGTCACTGCGCACTGAAAAATATACTCCCTCACATGCTCAGACCACTTATGTCCACTATCTACATCCAAAAAAACTGCTAAGATCGAAAGAAAAAATAAGTATCAGACATCTTATGTGCAATGGCGCTGAATGGAGTATTTTTCACTAGATGTAAATAATGTCTAATGGCGCTGAAAGTGTTAATGAGCTACCATAGTTTTTTTCCCAAACTATGTGAATTTTTTTTAAAGCCAATTTTGACAAATGAATTAACACACCAAAAGATAAGGCAATGTATGGTGAATAATTAATCATTACAACAATATTAGCCAGGGCAGCAGAAACCAATGAGATTCTACTGCTACAGAGTTATTGGGTCCTTTGACTGGCCAAATAACACTACATTGGATCTCTCTCTCTGGTTATGGCTCATTTTTCCTCTGCCTACACACACACACTGAATAGTCTGGCCTATTCTTTCAACCTTCTTCTTTGTCCTCACACAACTGACAACACTGAGATTACCAAATAAATTTTCTTCGCTCAAGGGGTTGACTACTGCTCTGTAATTGTTTAGTGGGTACTTTCCTCATGGTAGCAGGAGAATAGATTCTTTAGCTATGGTAAGAAGCTCTTCAAAGAGAAGGACATTCCAAAATAACACAATTGTTCTCTAGACTTTGGTAATGCCACACCCTCTGTACCATGGTCTTCAAGTAATTCTGGATAGTTCTAATTGTTCATTACTTCTCTTGTAGTTTGTTTATTTCCTTTCCTCACTTGGCTATTTTTCCTTGTTGGATTCTTGGGTTTATAGAATCTTGCTTTTCCAACTAAGGTTGTAGTGTAGCTAGTAGTAATAATCATAATAACAACAATAATAATGATGATAATAATAATAATAATAATAATAATAATAATAATAATAATAATAATAACAAAAACGATTTCCTGAAAGAATACAAGTAAATTCCAATTTTATTTATATTTAAATATGTTCAAAAGCCCCATTTGAAATGAGATCATGAATACAATTGTCCATCTGACAAAAAAAAGACAAATATATATATATATATATATATATATATATATATATATATATATATATATATATATATATATATATTTATATATGCATATATATATTCTACTTACTGAACATTCATTTTTGATAACACTCTGCAGGTTTCTGTAATATTTCTTCCTCATTAAATCAATCATAAACTCTGACTGGTCTTCTCGGAAAACGGCATACACCTCTACACTGAGCATGTCAGCCCAAGCCTTACCGTGCTCTTTGAAAATCTGAAAAGAGATATATAAAATATGAAAAATTCTTAAAGTGATTTGTATCTTCTTAACTATACATAATCCAGTCCTTTAATAGGAGAATGCTTTCAAAGTAGCTGAAACTTGGCTGTTAAAAATTTATATTGATCTTAAACCAGGAATTGTGGGGTAGTTGATGTGGTAAGAGTAACTTACAGAAATCAGTTTTGTGAAATTCGGAATACAAATCACTTTAAAAGTTTGTGATTTGTTCTAACCCTATTGTGACCCCATGCATGACAGAAGATTGATTGATTCATTGATTGATTTAAAGTTTTCTGGCATCCTGACATCTAAGGTAATTGACAGCGATTTTATTTATTTTATATAAAAAGATAAAAGAATATTAATTTAAAACTATAAAATTTAAGATGTCATTAGAGAAGTTGAATAGTTTTCAGAAGACCTGCTTCTGAAATAAATTTAAAAATGCCGCTTGCATAGTAGGACACATCACGTCCAAAATTCTTGGCAAGGATGAACCTGCCGTCCTCACCTCGAGCCTCAAACAGACAAGTTATTATCATTGTGGCACTCGGTCAACAAAAGCTTCACTGTTAAAGGTACCAAACAGTCGTCGCAATACGGTTGGTGTTGGCCCTTCAGAAGAAACTCGTGTGTCAACCAAGTGTGACCAATGTGGAGACGACAAAGAGACGTTTCCCACTTTCGGGGCATTATGTTATACCTCCAAGGAGATATGACATTTGTTACCTCTTTCATTTTATTGCCATCTCGACTATCCTAGTGCTGTTGCCAATTATTACAAAAAATTTCTTGATGTTAGGTAGGGAATCATTACAGGGAATGGGATACCTTCTTGGCAGCAACTCGGATACCACATTCTTCGCCAGTGAATCTGCCTCCTCATTCCTAGACACACCTACATGTGCTGGAACCCAACAAAATCGAACTGTTATACATATCTGACCAATAATAAAAAGCCATTCTAAAATCTTTAAAACTAGAGGGTTACTAGAATTAAAAACTTCTAAAGCTTGAAGGATACTCTTTGCATCACTAGAAATTGTGAAATTACCCTCCTTCTCCAACGCTATTTTCTCAATAGCGGTTAGTATGCCATACAGTTCACCACTAAATATGGAAGTTGTTAGAGGATGTGCACCTCTACAATTAAAACCATAATTATGTACTCTAAATCCAATGCCAGCATCAGATTTGGAGCCATCACTAAATATAAATGTCGATCCCCTATATTCTGCATCATGTTCCATAAAAGGAGACCTGCATTCAAAGGCAGTCATATTCTTCTTAACTCCAATAAAATGTTAACAAAAAGATACCTCTGGTAATTCCCATGGGGGTGTTGACAATACCTTAAATGGAAGTACCTTACTTCTAATTATATTCAGACTGTAAAATAATTGTTTCACCCAAAAGCCATAAGGTTGAGGATATTTAGAGTGCAACTCAAAATATGATGTATGTCTTATAAGGCTTGCAGTCTGTAAGCTAAAAAGCTAGGGAGTCTTTGCAACCTAAACCAATACCGAACAATAAGAGACTTTCAGTAAAGGTCTAGAGGTAATTCACCAGCATCAACAAGGAGACTTGTGATACGTAAGGTTCTAAACGCTCCTGTGGACAATTTATTACCAGCATGATGTATTGAATCTAACATCTTTAATTGGCTTGGGGTAGCTGAGGAGTATATTTCACATCCATAACTAATTTTGGAAAAAAATCCAGGCCTTGTATAATTTTAGAATAATATTGCAATCTGCCCCCCATGACGTGTGGGACGATACTTTTAAAATATTCAGAGCCTTGAGACATATAGCTTTTAACACTTTTAAGTGAGAAACCCATGTAAGCCTACAATCAAATATCAACCTAAAATTTTAACTTCACTTACACATGGGATCCGTTGACCTTTGATGTATATATCCGGGTCTGGATGTACTCTCCGGATACGACAAATATGGACAATACTGTAGTAGTTTTACTACTCGAGAACTCAAATCCATTATTATCAGCCCACTGGATAATTTTGTCAATTGAGAGTTGTAGTTTTTTTTAAACCATTGCAATTTTAGCTCCAACAAATGATATGGAGATATCATCAACAAATACTGTTGAGAGAACCTCCCAGGGAATGACTGAGGATGTCCCTTAATTGCTAGTGCAAACAGGGTTACACTCAGTACACTACCCTGAGGAACTCCTTCTTCCTGATATCTACTCTCTGATAGAGTTTCCCCCACTCTCACTCCAAATTCATGAATTGTTTTAAGTATATCATATCTCCATGTGGTATCATATGCCTTTTCAAAGTAAGAAAAAAACACTGTCACATGGTGCTGTTTGGAGGTAAAGGCTTCCTGAATAGTGGTCTCCAGTCATATCAACACATCCATCGTTGAGCGCATTTTCCTGAATCCACATTGAATAGGTGATAAAATACCCTTCTTTTCAAGATACCAAATCAGTCTTGCATTGACCATCTTCCCAAGATTTTACATAAACAAGATGTCAATGCAATAGGTTGGTAGTTTGCTGCTAAAACTTATCCTTACCGGGTTTTAAAAAGGCTGAAATAATGGCTAGTTCCCAAACAATTGGATTACTGTGACCATGCCATATTCTATTTATAATGCTTAAAATAAATAACTTTGTATTAAAATGTATATGTTTAATCATTGCATATGGAATTCCGTCGGGTCCAGGGGCTGTATCATTACAATTAGTAAGTGTGGAATCAAATTCTCTTTCAGTAAAAGGAGAATTAAACAACTCTTCACTTCTTGTTGCAAAATTTTAAATCTTCTTTTCTTCAATGCTCCTATACTGGTGACTAGGAGCTCTTTCATACTTGCATGATACATTTGAAAAATGATCAGCCAGGGCTTTGCTAACAGCATTTGTTTTCGTCACATACTGACCGTTCACCTTCAACACTAGTTATGGGTTTGGGGTAAATTTGCCGGCAATCTTTCTTATTTTCCTCCATACAGAAGATGGTGGTGTTCTACTGTTGACTGAGGAAACAAAAGATACCTAAGATTGAAGCCTAGCTTCTTTCATGGCACGACGGAACTGTGCTCTACACTTTTTGTATATTTTCAAATTTTCCTCAGTACGGCGTCTACGCAATCTTGTCTGAGATTTTCTGGTGGCTCTGTGCAAGACAGTTAATTCTGAAAACCACCACGGGACTGGTCGTCGTTTGAATTATCCTGTGGTTTTGGGAATCAAATTCACTCCTGCTGTATGGAGAGTACCACTCAGTAGGTCTATGACATCATCAATACTTTCAAACTGTTCTGCACTCTCCTCGATTTCACTTAGCTCACGGAATTTAACCTAGTCCACCTTGTCAAGATTCCATCAAGGCGATCTTTGTAAAGGTGGACCATTGATGGTGTTTATAATGATTGGTGCATGATCACAAGTATGCCAATCATCCAATGTCATCCAATCAAAATCAAGAAGGCAGTTACAGCTTGCAATTGAAAGGTCAATGTATGACAAGGTACCTGTCTGAACATGGAAGAGTGAGGGAACTCCTGTATTAAGGAGTCCGACATCCTCATTTTCCACAATTGATGACATAATATTGACCCTGGTGTTTGCTTAAACATCACCCCACAAAGAATGTCTACCATTCAAATCTTCAAGTAAAAGAAAAGGTTGATGAAGCTGTGTAATCACCTCTACTAAATTATCATATGATATGTTATTATTTGGAGACAAGTACAGAGAGCAGAATGGATATTATTTCCCTATATCAATCTGTACATCCACTGCCTACAGAAGTGAACGAATAGATAAGGATGTTTGTGGATTGATTGATTGATTGATTGAAAATTTTCTAGTATCCTGACATCTAAGGTCATTGACACCGATAGCATTTATTATATATGAAAAATAAAAGAGAATTCAATTAAAACAATAAAAGTTAAGAAGTCATTATAATAGTTAAATAGTTTTCAGAGGACCTGCTTCTGAAATAAATCTAAAAATGCCGCTCGCATAGTAGGACACACCATGTCCAAGAATCTTGGCAAGGATGAACCTGACATCCTCACCTCGAGCCTCAAACAGATATCTATTTCTTAAGTTATCATAATAAGGGCATTTGGTCAACAAATGCCTCACTGTTAAAGGTACTAAACAGTCCTCGCAAAACGGTTGGTGTTGGCCTTCAGCAGAAACTTGTGTGTCAACCGTGTGTGACCAATACGGAGACGACATAGAGTCGTCTCCCATTTTCGGGGTATCATGTTATACCTCCAAGGTGATATGATATTTGTTATTTCCATCATTTTATTGCCATCTAGACTATCCCAGTCCTGATGCCATTTATTACAAACTAATTTCTTGATGTAAGGTAGGAAATCATTACAGGGAATGGGATACTTCTTTGGTAGCAGTAAACTAGGATGCCGCATTCTACGCCAGTAAATCTGCCTTCTCATTCCCAGAAACACCTACATGTGCTGGAACCCAACAAAATCGAACAGTTATACCTCTCCGCCCAATAATAAAAAGCCATTCTAAAATCTTTAAAACTCGAGGGTTACTAGAATTAAAAACTTCTAAAGCTTGAAGAAAACATCTGCATCACTAAAATTTGTAAAATTACCCTCCTTTTTCAAAGTTATTTTCTCAATAGCGGTTAGTATGCCATACAGTTCGGCAGTAAATATGGAAGCTGTTAGAGGAAGTGCACCTCTACAATTAAAATCATTACTATGTACTTCAAATCCAAGGCCAACATGAGATTTGGAGCCATCAGTATACAAAAAAGTCAATCCCCTATGTTTTGCAACATGTTCCATAAAAAGAGACCTGGATTCTAAGTCAGTAATATTCTTCTTAACTCCAATAAAGTAATTACAAAAAGATACGTCAGGTAATTTCCATGAAGGCGTTGATGATACCTTGAATGGAAGCACTTTAATTCTAATTATATCCAGATTGTTTCAATTGTTTCACCACAAAGCCAAAATGTTGAGGAGATTTTGGGTGCAACTCAAAGTATGTTGATTACCTTATAAGGCTTGCTGTCTGAAAGGCTAAAGAATTAGGGAATGTTTGCAATATAAACCAATACCGAATAATAGAGAACATTCGGTAAAGGTCTAGAGGCAACTCCCCAGCATCAACAAGGAGACTCGTGATAGGTAAGGTGCTAAACGCTCCTGTGGACAATCTAAAACCAGCATGATGTATAGAATCTAATATTTTTAACCGACTTGGGGTGGCTGAGGAGTATATTTATTTCGCATTCATAACTAATTTTGAAAAAAATCAAGGCCTTGTATAATTTTAAAATAGTATTGCGGTCTGCCCCCATGATGTATGGGACAATACTTTTAAAAGATTCAGAGCCTCAAGACATTGCGCTTTTAATGCTTTTAAGTGAAAAACCCATGTAAGCCTACAATCAAATATCAACCCTAAAAATTTAGCTTCACTTGCAAATGGGATCCGTTGATCTTTGATGTATATATCCGGGTCTGGATATACTCCCCGAATACGGCAGATATGCACAATTGTAGTTTTACTTCCCAAGAACTTAAATCCATTCATATCGGCCCACTGGATAATCTTATCAATAGAGAGTTGTATTTTCTCTCAATATTGCCATTCTAGCTCCAGCAAATGATATGGAGAGATCATCCACAAATAATGTTGTGAGAACATCCCGGGGATTGACTGAGGCTATCCCATTAATTGCTAGAACAAAAAAGGGTTACACTCAGCACACTAACCTGAGGAACTCCTTCTTCCTGGCATTTACTCTCTGATAGAGTTTCCCCAACTGTCACTTGATAAACTCTATGTGAAAGAAATGACTGAATAAATAATGGTAGCTCTCCTCTTAATCCAAACTCATGGACTCTTTTAAGTATACCATATCTCCATGTGGTATCATATGCCTTTTCAAAGTAAAAAAAAGACTGTCACATGGTGCTGTTTGGAAGCAAAGGCTTCACAAATGGAGGACTTAAGTCATATCAGCACATCAGTCGTTAAGTGCATTTTTCTGAATCCACATTGAATTGGTGATAAAATACCCTTCTTTTCAAGGTACCATACCAATCTTACATTGGCCATCTTCTCCACGATTTTGCATAAAATAATGACTAGTTCCCAAACACTTGGATAACTATGATCATGTCATATTCTATTAAAAATGCTTAAAATAAATAACTTTGTAATAAAAGGTATGTGTTTAATCATTGCATATGGAATTCCATCGGGTCCAGGGTCTGCATTGTTACACGTAGCAAGTGCAGAATCAAATTCTCTTTCAGTAAAAAGAGAATTGTATGACTCTTGCTTTCCTGCTGCAAAATTTTTCTTCAATGGTCCTATACTGGTGACCGGGAGCTGCTTCACACTTGCACGATACATTTGAAAAATGGTCAGCCAGGGCATTGCTAACTTCGGTTGCACCAG
Organism: Palaemon carinicauda; assembly: GCF_036898095.1. Lineage (NCBI taxonomy): Eukaryota > Metazoa > Arthropoda > Malacostraca > Decapoda > Palaemonidae > Palaemon > Palaemon carinicauda. The sequence goes on along the minus strand of NC_090732.1, from coordinate 59,303,229 downwards.
TCATATACTGGCCATTTACCCTTACCACTGGTGGTGGGTTTGGGGTGAATTTGTTTGCTATCTTTTTTGCTTTCTTCCACGCAGATGATGTTGGCATTCTACTGTTAATGGAGGAAACAAATGACATCCAAGACTGGCGCCTAGCTTCTTTCATGGCACGACGGAACTGTGCTCTACATTTCTTGTATATGACTAAATTCTCCTCAGTACGGCGCATGCGCAATTGAGTTAAAGGACTTTCTTGTGGATCTGTGCAGGCAGTTAGTTCTGATGACCACCAGGGGACTGGTCGTCGCCTGAATATTTCTGTTGTTTTGGGAATGGAATTGACTCCTGCTGTATGAAGAGTTTCATTAAGTAAGTCTATGGCAGCATCAACACTTTCAAACTGTTCTGCGTATCCTTCAATTTCACTTAGCTCCCGAAATCTATCCCAGTCCTCCTTATCAAGATTCCATCGAGGCGATCTCTGTAATAAGGTGGACCATTGGTGGTATTTATAATAGTTGGTGCATGATCACTAGTATGCCAATCATCTAATGTTCACCAATTAAAATCGAAAAGACGGTTAGAGCTTGCAACTGATAGGTCAATGCAGAACAAGGTACCTCTGTGAACATTAAAGTCTGTAGTCTCTTCTGCATTAAGGAGTCCTACATCTTCATTCTCCAAAATTGATGATATAATATTACCCCTTGCATTTGTCAAAAAATCACCCAATAAAGGATGTCTTCTATTAAGATCTCCTAGTAAGAGAAAAGCTTGTGGGAGTTGTTTAATCACCTCTACTATATATTATCATGTGAGATGTTATCATTTGGAGGCAAGGAAACAGAACAGATTGTGTATTTTCTCCCTATATCAATCTGTACAACCACTGCCTGCAGAGGGGTACAGATAGACAAAGATATTTGGGGAACATCTCGATGAAAGTATATAAGACTTCCCCCGTGGCTCCCTGTTCACTGATCATATGGTGTCCTATTGCTATCATACTCTCGAGGCCAAGGAGTATTAGAATCGAGCTTGCTTTCTTGTAGACATACTGTTATAGGGGAGTGCTCACGTATGAGGAGCTTGAGTTCTTCATATTTCGCCCTTAAACACTGGCAATTCCATTGCTGAATGGAGGAAAAAACAATGATTTATTTTTTGAAAGACACCTTAGATGAAGTCTTCCCATTGGCAATATTTGATCTTACAATATTTCCCGGTGGTATCTCTAGAGAGGATCTTGATATTGTTGGTTTTGTGTTCCTCTTTTTCTTTGTGTCCTTTTGATATAATTGTTGAGGAGGATGGTGGACCTCAACTTGAATTTCTGATTGGTTCAATTTACCTTCCATTTGATCAGAAACATCAGCAGACAAGAAATCATATTTATTTGAAGACGTGACTTTAATGTCTCTTATGGTAGGCGGCGAGAGAGATGGAGATCTTTCTTTTTCGATTAAAAGGTTGTGATCTGTCAGGTTTTTGCTCCTCCCCCACTACAAATTCACCATGTAAATTAGTTTCAAGTGGAACCTCCATCAGATCGGGCAAGGACATGGCCTGAGAGAGGTTTGCACTATTGTTTAGAATCTGAGTCGTTGGCTTTTGAATAACTTTCAGATCTTTAAGAATCTGTTTTGATTTTTCTACAATTTCTGGACATAGATATTCGATGGGACTTTCAACCTCTTTAACTACTTTCATTTGTTTCTTCATATTAGAAGTGGAGATATAATTTTCGTCTGTGTGGTTTGGCAAGTTTTTCTTCAGAACCATTGAAAAAGGTTGCCCTGGTCTTATCTGCTTTTCAAGAGCTCTTTTACGAGCCTCTTTAAAAGTAACCCTTTCCATGGTCCTAATGGCCTGATTTTCTTTTTCAAAAATAAACTTAATGCAGCTTTTAGATGTAGCTGGGTGTGCTTCCCCACAATGTATGCAATTAGGGTTTTCTCTGCATACTCCATGACTACTTTTTCCACAGTTGGCATAAACAGCTGGCTTATTATTTACTTTTTCCTTGCATTTCTGGCTAAAATGGCCATACATTTGGCAATGATAACATCGCAATGGTGAAGGGATATAAAGTTTCACCTTCAAAGATAGTCAACCAGCCTTAATAACATTTGGTAATCTACATTGCTCAAATGTTATAATCAAAGTAGCAAGAGGAGTATGTTGTTCTCCAACTCTCTTTCTCATTCTGACTACTTTAACTACTTCTTGACTTTTTAGTTCATCCTCAATTTCTTTTTCCTCTATATCCAGCAATTCTGGGGCCTATATCACACCTCTACTCTGGTTGAAAGTATGGTGCGAAATGCATTTTACACTATGACCATCCTATGTTGTCAGTGTTTTTAGCCTTTCACCTTGTAATGGTGATAGTGTCTCTATCAAGAGACTTCCATTTCCTTGGGGTAGAATTTTTGGCTGCCCTCCATATAAAGTGACTATTTCCCTGTTAGCTTTGAAAACATTTAAACGCTCATTTCTTCCGTTTTCAAATTCTAAGATAAAATTTTTTTTCATAATTCACTACTTCATAGTGACCAGGTAATACTTCTACTTTTCTATATCTTTGTGCACTGTCATCATTTCTCACACTCTCTCTCCTTCTTCTCTAGTGTTTTCTTATCATTCTTGCCATAACTCAAATAAGGTTCCAACTTTACAATGTTAGAACCTGAGTTGGAGCTGTCTGTACCGATGTCCATGTTAGTATTTTCCAAGTCGTCAACAGAGGGGTGGGTTTTTTTGGTATGAGCAAGCCGGGTTATCCACCTCTTATCAGAGGATGTTAGTCCTCCTATCCCATGTGGCCCAGCACGAGAAGAGGCTTCAGCGGGGACCAGTCCTCTATTAGAAAGGGGCTGCCTCTCTTTAGGTGGGCGTACACTGGTCAGTTGGGGTAGTTAGCACCTCCCACCGTCGACTCCAATGCCTGGCGTCACCCATTACCCGCAAATATGGGTGACTTAAAACCGGATCACTGGAGCCCGAGTCTTAACAGACTTGGTCTGCACCCCCATAGGGTCTGCCAGAGGGTGATGGCGTCTAAATTGGCACAGGTTGAGATGGAATGCCGTCCATCCCACACTGTGCCAAATCCAAAGCAGCATCCAAAGTATAATCGAACATGCCAATGTCGTCAACAATACCGAGTCCAAAAGGAAGAGATGGGAGAAAAAAGAAATAACCAAAAGTAAAAGAGAAAGTGCTGACTGATTTAGCTGGATTGACAGCTGGGCACGAAGGTCCAGTGGGAAATAGTTCCCACTGTTCATTAGAGCCCAGCTGCTAATCCCTAAGCCCCCCCATCCTCATCAAGGCTTCAGCATCTGGGGGGTGTTCACCAAGACTGGCAGATCAATAGATGCTCTTCCACCAACTCGAGAAGACTTGAAACAGCACATCAAGAGAGTTGCTTATCAAGCCGGCTACTGTTGGGGCCAAATGATGGTATCCACACCAGAGCTCCCATCGCCCAGTGACTGGGGGTGGGTTCACACTGATAATGGCTGGGACATATACTGGACAACCCTCCCAGAGGCAACTGAGGCATGTCAGCAACTACTAAGGTGTGGCTGTAAAAAGGAATGCAGAAGACAGTGCAAGTGTGCCAAGGCTGCTCTCCAGTGCTCAGCTCTATGTCACTGTGGTGGGGAGTGTATGAGATAGTAGAATCATGTATTGGGACAAGAGAGATCACAAATGCTAATTACATGTATATTAACATGTACACATGCATTATATATAGTAGATTTTGTTACCTGGATCTAGAGGTTCCACTGTATAATTTTGACTCTTTCAGTATATTTGTATATTTTTATAATTTTGTATAGTGTAAGTTGATGTTAGGTTCAAACAGAAGCACTTCCTCTGAGTTCAAGAGTGTTAAATAGTAACAGACATTCCATGGTTCTTGATAACAGTTTTTTGAAGTTTGTTGAAGAAAAATAACCAAATAAATGGTTTTATTTACATTTTGTCACCTTTATTTGCTCTCTTATTTGCTACAATAAATATTTAGCTGAATAAAACCACCAATATGCTTCTTCAATAAGTAAATATGGTTGAATTCACATGAATCCTAATTCGTGTACAACACAAAATCGGCCATTTTGGGCCTGGAAAGTATGTGGAATGTCCCTATATCCAGAAATCTTTGTAAGATACTGCCCTAGCAGTGTGCCAAATTTCATGCTTGCATCACCAAAGGCATATTTTTTCACATATCTGCCCGGCTACCTGACAATTCTATTGTGAAATGAAGGAGAAAACTATGAATTATTTTATGGAAGACTTTTCGGATGAGGTTTTCCCATTGACAACTTTTGATTTAACAATATTTCCTGTAGGCTTCTCAAGTGAAGATCTTGTTATGTTAGGTTTTAAATTAGCCTTTTCAATGTTCTTTTTACCTAATTCTTGAGTAAGATGGTGGACCTCAACTTGAATATTTAATTGATTCAAGTAGTTTTCCTGTTGATCTAAAATATCAACAGACAGAACTTCATATCTATTTGATGTCATAACTTTGGTATTTCTAATGGATGAGGATGAGAGATATGGAGGTCTCTCTCTTTTCCTATTAACAGGTGGTGATTTATCAGGCATTGGTGTTTTCCTGAATACAGGTGCACCTGATAACTACACATTTTTTCATTCTTACAAACTTTAGGAGGAGGCCCGAATTTAAAGCAATTAAAACATTACAGTGGCTTCTGTTTAAAAGTTCAAGCTTTAATCCGTTCAATTTTTATGTAAATGTGGGATGGCATATTAGCATCCTGGAAAGTCTCGATAATCATCGATATTCCAGGGATTTTATGCACTTTCCACACAGATAAATGGCACATGGCCACTATCTCTTCTTCTGTAAACTCATACAAGTTTCTACTGAAAACTACTCCCTTTCCAAAACCGTAGTTTAGATGGGGTTTCACATCCAACTTTGTCATCCTTCTCTGTCTTTAACCTTAAATGTCAGGATGCCTGAAAACTTTAAATCAATCAATCAATCTCTGTCTTTAAATTGCATAGTATAACAGATTGTGTTTCTGATTTGGCACTTATGAGGAAACTGTCCTTTCCAAAATGAAATGTATCTCCCGGTGTGATGGTACCTACTTTCTTTTCAAGAAATTTACATATCTTAAAATAATTACCTGTATTCCCTTTTGACTGAGCAGTAAGCCACTTTGGTGGTTTTGGCTTTCTTTGGGAAGGTAAAACCACCTCTATATCTCTATCAATCCAATCTACAGGTTTGTATATATATAAATACTTAGGTACCCCATCGCAGAGAGCACCCTTGATGTTCGAATTACTAATTTTAATATTTATAATGTCAGTAATGGCATTGAATGGTTCATTACGATTATCAAATGATATCCATGAATCCCCTTTGTCATTTTCAAGCCTCATTTGAATTTCTTTGATATTACAATAACACTGAAATGATTTATATAGCACATGAGTGACATGAAGAATTTGCAAATTCCATATGTCACCCAAATTACTTTCCTTTTAGGCCTAAGCATCTGTAGAATGGTCCTTTAGAGTTTCCAAGTCGTAAACAAAGGAGTTTGTTTCTAAAGATGAAGAAAGCCAGGTTATCCACCGCCTATCAGAGGATTTCAGTCCTTTTATCCCATGTGGCCTAACACAAGAAGAGGCTTCAGTGGGAAAAAGTACTCTATTAGAGAGGGGCTGCCTCTCTTTATGCAAGCGTACACTGGTCACTTGGGGTAGTTAGCCCATCCCACCGACGACTCCAATGCCTGGAGTTACCCATTTCCCGCAAATATGAGTGACTTAAAACCGGTTCACTGGAGCCGGACTCTTAACAGACTAAGTCTTCACCAAATGGGTCTGCCAGAGAGTGATGGCGTCTAAATTGGTAGAGGTTGAGATGGCATGCCATCCACTCTACACTGCACCACAACCAAGGCAGCAGCCAATCTATAATTAAACAAGCCAAAGTCGTCCGCAAGTTCATCCCCATAAAGAAGATTTGGGAGAATAAATGAAATAACCAAAGGGAAAAGAAAAAATGCTGACTAATTTAGTTGGATCAGCAATTGGGCACAAAGGTGCGGTGGAAAAGCAGTTTCCATTGTTCATCAGAGACCAGCTGCTAATCCCTAAGCCCCAATCCTCGTCAAGCCTAGAGCATGTAAGGGGTGTGCCTTTTTCTAAATCCCCACTGGATCGGTGATAAAATACCCTTCTTTTCCAGGTACCACATCAATATTGCATTGACCATCTTCTCCATGATCTTACTTAAACATGTCAATGCAATTGGTCGATAGTTTGCTGCTAAAAACTTTCCCTTACCAGGTTTTATAAAGGCTAAAATAATGGTTAGTTCCCAAACACTTGGATAACTATGATCATGCCATATTCTATTAATAATGCTTAAAATAAATGACTGTATTAATACATACAAGTTTAATCATTGCATATGGAATTCCATTGGTTCCAGGGGCTGTATCATTACAAGTAGCTAGTGCAAAATCAACTTCTCTTCCAGTAAAAGGAGAATCATACGACTCTTCCCTTCCTATTGCAAAATTTAAAATTTTCAGTTCTTCAATGCTCATATACTGGTGATCAGAAGCTACTGCACACTTGCATGATACATTTGAGAAATGATCAGCCTGGCCATTGCTAGGCTCATTTGCTTCAGTCACATACTGACCATTCACCTTCAACAATGATGGTGGGTTTGGGGATGAATTTGCCTGCTATCTTTTTTACTTTCCTCCATAATCAAGATGGTGGTGTTCTACTGTAAATGGAGGAAACAAAAGACACCCAAGACTGGCATCTAGCTCCTTCCATGGCACGACAGAATTGTGCTCAAAATATCTTGTATATAATTAAATTCTTTTCGGTACAGCATCTGCGTAATCGAGTTAAAGACCTTCTTTTGGCTCTGTGCAGGTCAGTTAGTTCTGAACACCCCCAGGGGACTGGTCATCGTTTGAATAAGTCCTGAAGTTTTGGGTTGAATTGACTCTATTCAGATACTCTATGGCATCATCAATATTCTCAAACTGTTCAGCATTCCCTTCAATTTCACTTACCTCATGAAATCTATTCCAGTCCACCTTGTCAAGATTTTATCGTGGTGATTTCTGTGGACCACTGTTGGTGTTCATAATAATAGGTGCAGGATCACTAGCATGCCAATCATCTAATGTTCTCCAATCAAAATCGAGAAGGCAATTTGAGTTTGCGATTGATAGGTCAAACGACAAGGTACCTTTCTGAACATGGAATTGCATGGGCTCTCCTGTATTAAGTAGTCCCACATCTTACTTTTTCACACCTGGTGATCTAATGCTGCCTCTTGTGTTTGCTAAAACATCGTCCCATAAATAATGTCTACTATTAAAATCCCCTAACAAGAGAAAAGGTTGAGGGAGTTGTTGAATCACCTCTACTAAATCATTATATGAGATGTTGTCATTATGAGCTAAATAAAGAGAGCAAATTGTTTATTTTATCCCTATATTAATTTTTACAATCACTGCCTGCAGAGGGGTACAATAGGTAAAGATATTTGGGAAATATCTCGGTAAACGTATGTAATGCTTCTGCTATGGCTCCCTGTTTGTTGATCATATGGTGTCCTATAGCTGGCATACTCTCGAGGACATGGAGTATTAGCATTGAGCCTGCTTTCCTGTAGAAATACAACTATAGGGGAGTTCTCATGAATGAAGAGTTAAAGTTCTTCATACCTGGCTCTCAAACTGTGAAAATTCCATTGCAAAATGGAGAAAACTATGTATTATTTTCTGGACGACATCTTTGATGAGGTCTTCCCATTGACAGTTTTTGATTTAACAATATTTTCTGTAGGCTTCTTAACTGTGGGTCTTGACAAGTTTGGTTTTACATTAGCCTTTTCCATGTTCTTTTTACCCAATTCTTGAGGTGGATGGTAGACCTCAATTTGAATTTTTGATTGATTTAAGTAGTTTTCTTGTTGATCTGAAATAACTGACAGAACATCATATCTATTTGTCTTAACTTTGGTATTTTCAATGGATGGGGGTTAAGATAGATGGGGGTCTCTCTCTTTTCCTATTAACAGGTGGTGATTTATCAGGTTTTGGTGTTTTCCCGCTACAGAGGCACCTGATAACTCGATCTTAGGTGAAACCTCCATAAAATCAAGCAAAGATATAGCCCGGAGAGTTTAGTATTATCCTTTGTAATAGGGGACAAAGGTTTAATAGTGGTGGGTAAAGACTCAGGAGGTGATATTCTTGCCATAACATTCAGAATTTTATGAGAAGATGGAGAATTTCTTTTTTTGGGGGAATACTGGCAGTAATAGGTGGGTTGGATGTCTCCTGTCTCATTTTTCCTCCTGATTTCAATACCTTTGAATAACTTGTTGATTTACTCAATAGTCTCTTGGTATGACCCAAAGTTATGTGTCCGATACTGGATCTATTGGGGGCAGCCTCTTCTAACTTATATGGCTAGCAGCCCCTATCAGTAGAATAATGTTTCAAATTACAGTTTAAACATCTGGCATCTAGTGTACATTCTCCATGGTAAACATTGGAGCAAGTACTACACATTTTTTCATTCTTGCAAACTTTAAAAGGATGTTAATATCTAACGCAATTAAAATATTGTAGTGGGTTCTGCATAAAAGTTCAAACTTTAATCCGTTTATTTTCTATGGAAATGTGGAGGCACATCAGCCTCCTGGGAAGTAAGGATAATCATTCATGCGCCAGGGACTTTATGCACTTTCCATATAATTAAAGGCCACATGGACAGCATCTCCTTGCTGTAAAATCATACAAGTCTTTATTGAAAACTACTACCTTTCCATAAGTGAAATTTAGATGTAGTTTCACATCTAACTTTATGTCATCATTATGTCTTCAAATTGCATAGTACAACAAATTTGGCATTTATGAGGAAACTGTTCTTTCCTCATGTGATGGTACCTACTTTCTTTAGAAGAAATTTGCATATTTTAAAATAATTTCTTGAACTCCCTTTTGACAGAGCAATAAGCTACATTGGTGGTTTTGGCTTTATCTGGGAGGGTACAATCACCTCTATATCCCGGTCAATCCAATCTGCAGTTTGTATATATCTAGATCTTAAGGTACCCCATCACAAAGAGCACCCTTGATACTCAAATTATTGACTTTAATATTTATAATTTCAATGATTCCATTGAATGCTTCATTGTGATTATCAACTGATATCCATGAATCCCATTTGTCATTTTCACGGTTCATTCGAATTTCTTTGCTATTACCATAACATTGAAATGTTTTATACATGGACATCATAAATAGTTTCTATTGGAATTTGGGTGACATGAAGGATTTTTACCTTCCCTGTGTTAACTAGATTACTTCGTTTTTGAGCATCCATAGAATGGTCCCTTCAAGTTTCCAGGTGGTTAGCAGAGGGGTTGGTTAGTAAAGAAGCAGCAAGCCGGGTTATCCCCCACTTATAGGAGGATGTCAATCATCGTTTCCCATGTGGCCCAACACGAGAAGAGGCTTCAGCAGGGACCAGTCCTCTATTAGAGAGGGGCTGCCTCTCTTTAGGTGGGCATACACTGGTCAGTGGGGTTTAGTTAGCCCATACTACCGACGACTCCAATGCCCTGCGTCACCCATTACCCGCAAATATGGGCGACTTGAAACTGGATCACTGGAGCCCTACTCTTAACAGACCAAGTCTGCACCCGAGAGGGTGTGACAGAGGGTGATGGCATCTAAATTTGTACAGGTTCAGATGGTATGTCATCCATACCGCACTGCGCTAAATCCAAAGAAGTAACCAAACTATAATCAAATAAGCAAACTTCGTCAACAAGTTCATCCCCAAGAGGAACATAGGGGAGAATAAAAGAAATAATCACAAGGAAAAGAGAAAGTGCTGACTAATTTAGTTGGATCAAAAATTGGGCACAAAGGTCCAGTGCGAGAGCAATGCCCACTGTTGATCAGTGCCCAGCTGCTAATCCCTAAGTTGCTCATCATTGTCAAGGCTTCAGCATCTAGGGGGTCAAGCTGCTTTGATTGCTTGTCAAAATTGTACTCTGCATTTTTTGTAAGCGATGACATTCTCTTCAGTGCGATTTCTGCGGCATCTTATTAACACAGTTCTAGTAGAACTGTGTAAGATCTGAATTTCTGGTGACCATCAAGGGACTGGTTATTGACGGAACCGAACTGTTGTTTTTAATGGCATCTTCAATATTTTTTAATTAATCTGCCTTACCTTCTACTTTCCTTAGTTCATAAAATTTCTGCCAGTCAGCTTTATCCAAGCACCATCAAGGTGATCTGTATTCAGGTGGGCCATTGTTACTTTTAATTATTATTGGTGCATGGTCACTTGTATACCAGTCATCCAATGTTTTCACCTGAAGGTCAGCCAGACAGTTAGAGCTTGCTATTGAAATATCAATGCATGACCAAGTACCTGTCTGTATATGGAAGTGTGTGGGCTCACCGGTGTTTAGAATCCCTACATCTTAATTTTCAATTAGTGATTCTAATAGATTGCCCTTTGGGTTTGTTAAAACGTCTCCCCATAATCGGCATCTGCTGTTTATATCACCCGGTAGGAGAAATGGTTGAGGAAGTTAGTTAAACACCTCAGCCACACCATCATAGGATATACTGTCATTAGTGGGTAAATATAATGAACAGAGTATATTTCCTACTTAGACTATTTGTACTGCTACTGCTTGTAGAGTAGTAAATAGATTTTAATGTTTTTGGATTCTTCCCTGAATATTACATGGAGTTTTGTAATTAATGTATTCCCTAGGGCATGGAGCAAAGACATCAAGCATTGTTTCTTGTAGACAGGCTACTACAGGTGAGTGGTAATGAAATAGGAGCTTCAGTTCTTCATATTTAGGCCTCAGACCTTGACAATTCAAGTGTATTATTGAGGAGAAAATAAAGATTAATTTTTGGAAGATTCCTTAAAAGAAGTCTTCCTATCAAACATCAATCATTGATATTTTTAAATCTTTTGAAGTTTCATTATCTTTTTCAGATAAAAGGTCATACCTATTTGGAACAGCCATTTTTGTATTTCACGTGGGAGGGGAGAGGGATGGTGATCTCCATTTTTTCTATTAAAAGATGGAGAGCTATTAGGTTTATGTACCTCCATCACGATAAGTACATTTAGTAGCTCTCTAGGATAGGATTCCTCCTCTAAATCTGGTAATGATGCTACCCGAGATGAAAGGCTTGGGCTGTTCATCCGAGGTGTGGCAGACTTACACTCGCTCACACGAGTGGTTTGAAACCATGCAGAACATTCCCACATGTCAAACAGTATGTCTTCACATGAGCGGTTTATAACCGTGCGGTTCGTCTACATCTGGGAATAGAATGCTAGCCTGTCGGCCTGTTCGAGATGGAGGACATGAAGAAGAAAATGGTCTTTTGTATACATGACAAACATGGTACTAAAAAGAGTCAACTATATAAATGGTGGACCAACCTAATAATAATAATAAAACAATTCATATTAATCACTAAAAAAAAAATAATAATAATAATAATAAAAATAGTAATAATAATAATAATAATAGAACAATTCATATTAATAACTATAAAATAGCAGCAGAAGGGGAACGCCTACACTTGTAACAGCTGAAACACTAGTACCACACGGGAAAAAACCTACCGTCCCCAGGGCGCCATAAACTTTTTAAAGTGGGCCGCACAGTTTAGCAGTGCATGCGGTTTGGAAATCACGGCCGGCTGGATATTCTGTTACATGGTTGTTAACCGCAGCATGTGAAGGGACTCATTGATCATCATTGGTTTCTAAACAGCACGGTCACAACCGGACAGTTTCAAACCACTCATGTGAAGCAAGCCTTACTGGAAGTAGGATGTGCCTTTATGACAATAGGCACAGAATCTAATGTAGGAGGCATCATGTTAGCCTTACAAGGTGGTTTAGGAAGAGGATTGATTAACTGATTTGAAGTTTTCTGGCATCCTGCCCTCGAAGGTCATAGATGGTGATATTGTTTTATTTATAAGTAAAGAATAAAAGAATATTCAATTACAACCACAAAAGAAAATATGTCATCATAAAAGTTAAACAATTTTCAGAAGACATGCTTCTGGAATAAATCTAAAAATGCAACTAGCATTGTATGACACATTAAGTCCAAGAATCTTGGCAAGGATAAACATGCCATCCTCACCTCGAGCCTCAAACATATCTATTTTCCTCTGTGCTATAAGTGGGGCATTCAGTTAACAGATGCCTAACTGTTAAGGGTGTCAGCCAGTCATCGCAAAATGGGAGGCGTTGGCCAGTTAGCAGGATCTCATGTATCATTCAAGTGTGACCAATGCGGAAACGACAAAGAGTAGTCTCCCACTTTTGGGGCATCACGTTATACCTCAAAGGGGATATAACATTTGTTATTTCTCTAATCTTATTTTGAAGTAAACTATCCCAATGCTGTTGCCAATTATCATCAATAAAAGGTTTTTTTGTAGGTAAAAAATCGTTACAGGGAATGGGATACTTTCTTGGTTACAACTCAGCTACAGCAATTTTTACCAATGAATCTCCTTCCTCATTTCCAGGAACAACAAAGTGTGCCAGAACCCAGCAAATCAAACAGTTATACATTTCAGACCAATAATGAAAAGAAACTCTAAAATCTTTAAAACTGAAGAGTTACTATAAATAAAAACTTCTAAAGCTTGTAGGGCACTTCTTGCATCACTAAAAATGGTAATATTGCCTTCCTCTTTTAAAGCTATTTTTTCTATAGCGATTAGTTTGACATATAGTTCGGTAGTAAATAGGGAAGATACTAGAGGAAGTGCACCTCTACAATTAGAACTACTAAATACTCCAAATCCAACGCCAGCATCAGATTTGGAGCCATCAGAATATACAAAAGTCGATTCCATATGCCATTCGACATTCCATAAAAAGAGACCTACCTTCTAATTCAGTCATGTTCTTTTTCACTCCAATACAATATTTACAAAATGATATCTCTGGTAATTTTCATTGAGGTATTAGTGAAATCCTAAATGGAAGAAATCTATTAACGTACTTGCTATATCAAGACTATTCATTGATTGTTTTACCCAAAAACCATAAGGTTGAGGAGATATTGGGTGTAATTCAAAATATCTACAATGCCTCAAAATGTTTCCCGTGTTACAGGCTACAGAATAAGGGAGTCTTTGCAACCTAAACTAATACCGAATAATAAAAGACTTTCGGTAAAGGTCTAAAGTTAATACTTCAACATCAACAAGGACACTTGGGATATGCGAAATTCTAAATGTTCCTGTGGACAATTTAATACCAGCATAGTGTATTGAATCTAGTAACTTTAATCAGCTTGGGGTGTCTGAAGAGTATATTCCACACCCAAAACTATTTTTCTTTTTAAATATTAAGGCCTTGTATATTTTTAAAATAGTTATGCGGTCTGCCCCCCCCCCCCCCATGATGTATTGGACAATACTTTTAAAAGATTCAGAGCCTTAAGAAATTTAACTTTTAATGATTCTAAGTGAGGAACCCATGTCAACCTGCAATCAAATATCAATCCTAAAAATCTAGCTTTACTTACAAATGGGATCCGTTGACCTTTGATGTATATATCCCGGTCTGGATGTACTCCCTCAATAAGACAGAAATGTAAAACAACAGTTTTGCTTGAAGAAAACTGAAATCCATTCATTTCAGCCAATAGAATAATTTTTTCAATTGAGAGTTGTAGTTTTCTCTCAACCATTGACATTCTAGATCCAGCAAATGATATGGAGAGATTATCTACAAATAAAATTAAGAGAATATCTTGGGGAATGACGGAAGATATTCCATTAATGGCCAGTGCAAATAAGGTTACACTTACCACACTATGCTGGGGAACTCCTTCCTGACATTTCCTCTTTGATAAAGTTTCCCACAGTCTCACTTGAATGAAAATATAAGTGAAAAAGTGATTGAATGAACAAGGTAGCTCTCTTCTTAATCCCAATTCATGAATGGTTTTGATTATCTGCATGCAGTATCTTAGGCCTTTTCAAAGTCATAAAAGACTGTTACATGGTGCTTTTTGGAAACACAAATTAAGGATTCTAGTCATACCAAAACATTAGTCGTTGAGTGCATTTTTCTAAATCCACACTGGATAGGTGATAAAATACCCTTCTTTTCCAGGTACCACATCTGTCTTGCATTGACCATTATAAAAAAGGCAAAAATAACGGGTAGTTCCCAAAAACTTTGATCATACAATATTCTGTCAAAAATGTTCAAACTTAACATATGGAATTCAAATGGGTTCAGGGGCTGTATCATTACAAGTAGCACATGCAGAATCAAATTCTCTTTCAGTAAAAGGAGAATCGTATGACTCTTCCCTTCCTGTTACAATTTTTTTTTTTTTCAATGCTCCTATAGTGGTGACCAGGAGCTGCTACAGTCTTGGATGAAACATTTGAGAAACGATCAGCCAAGGCATTGCTAACCTCAGTTGCTCCAGTCACATAACGACCATTCACCTTCAACACTGGTGGTGGGTTGGGGGTGAATTTGCCTGTTATCTTTTTTACTCTCCTCCAAACCGAAGATGGTGGTGTTCTACAGTTAAGGGAGGAAACAAAAGACACCCAACAATAGCGCCTAGTTTTTCTCATGGCATCACGGAACTGTGCTCTGCATTTCTTATATATAATCAAATTTACCTTAGTATGGGGTCTGCACAATTGAATCTAAGACCTTCTTGTGGCTCTGTGCAGGGAAGTTAGTTTTGAAGACCACCAGTGGACTGGTCGTTTGAATAACCCTGTTGTTTTGGAAATATAATTGACTCCTGCTGTATGAAGAGTTCCATTCAATAATTCTATGGCATCATCAACACTTTTAAACTGTTCTGTATTTCCTTCAATTTTACTTAAGTCACGAAATCTATTCCAATCTGCCTTGTCAAGATTCCATCGTAGCAATCTCTGTAAAGGTGGACCATTGTTGATATTTATAATGATTGGTGCATGATCACTAGCATGCCGATTATCTAATGTCCTCCAATCAAAATTGAGAAGGCAATTAGAGCTTGTGATTGATAGGTCATTGCATGACAAGGTACCTGTCTATAAATGAAAACGTGTGGGGTGTCCTGTATTAAGGAGTCCTCATTTTCCACAATTGATATAATAGTGCCCCCTCATGTTTGCTAAAACATTGTCCCACAAAGAATTTCTAACATTCAACAATCAAATCTCCATGAAAAAGAAAATGTCGAGGGAGCTGTTGAACCATCTCTACTAAATTATTATAGGAAATGTTATCATTAGGAGGCTAGTACAGGGAGCCAATTGTATGTTTTCTCCCTATATCAATCTGTACAACCACTGACAGCAGAGGAGTACGAATAGACAAAGATATTTGGGTAACATTTTGACGAACTTAAATGAGACTTTCACCAAGGCTCCCTACGCTGTGATCATATGGTATCCTATAACTAACATATTCGCGAGGACGAGAAGTATTATGATCAGGTTTGCTCTCCTGTAGACATATAATTATGGGGGAGTGCTCATGAATGAGGACCTTAACTTCTTCACATTTGGCCCTTGAAAACTGACAATTCCATTGCGAAAAGGTTGAAAAAACTATGGTTTATTTTTTGGAAGACATCTTGAATGAAGTCTTCCCATCAACAATTTTTTATCTAATAATATTTCCTAATGGTTTTATTAGAGAGGGTTTCGATAGATTGGGTTTTGCATTTGTGTTTTTATACTTTAGTTTCTGATCTAATCGTAGAGGGGGATGGTGGTCCTAAACTTGAATTTCTGATCTATTCAAATTTTCTTCCGGTTGATCAGAAACTTCTACAGACAAAACACCATATTTACTTGACGTCATAATTCTAATATTTCTTATGGAAGGGGGCGAAAGAGATAGAGGTCTCTCTCTATCCTGATTAATAGGTGCTGAGCTACCAGGTTTTTTTCACCTTCCCCACTACAGGTGAACCTGGTAACTTTGTTTCAAGTGGAACCTCCATAAGTCAGACAAGGACATAGCCTGAGAGAGGTTAATACTATCCTTTGTAATAGGGGACAAAGGTTGGATAGTGGTGGGCAATGTGTTATTGTTAATACAAAATGGTAAATCTTTAGGAGGAGATATTCTTGCCTCACCAATGTCTTATTGTTTATACATAATGATAAATCTTTAGGAGGAAATATTCTAGCCTCATCATGCAGTGCTTTATCAGTAGATAGTGAATTTCTTTTTCGAGAACTATTTACAGTAATAGGTGGGTCAAATGACTCCTGAGAAAATTTTTCTCCTGATTTCAATGTCTTTGCATAAGTAGTCGGTTTATTTAATAATCTCTTGGCCTTACATGTACAATGTTGGATTTATTAAAAATAGCTTCTTCCACTTTATATAGCTGGCAGCACCTATCAGTAGATTTATGATTAGAGTTGCAGTTCAAGTACCTTGCCTGAAGTGTACACTCTCCATGGTAAAGATTGGAGAATATTAGAAATTATTCATTCTTACAAAATTTGGAAGGATGCTAAAATTTAAATCAATTAAAACATTGCAGTGGCTTCTGCTCAAATGGTCGAACTTTAATTCTTTCATTTTCTATGTCAATGTGGAAAGGTATGAAAGTAAGGATAATCGCTGATGTTCCAGGTACTTTATGTACTCTCCACACTGTTAATGGACACAGCCAATATCTCCTCTTCCATGAATTCATTAAAAACCCCTCCCATTCCATAGCTACAGTTTAGATGGGGTTTTATGTCCAATTTTATATCATCATTGTCTTTATATTGGACAATATAACAGACTGTCCCCATGACTTGGCATTTTTTAAGTACTTTTCTTCCCAAAACGATATATATATTTTGAGATGCAATAGTTCCAACCTTCCTCTGAAGAAATTTGAAAAACTTAAAAGAAAATTCTGTACCACCTTTAGATTGAGCAACAAGACATATTGGTGGTTTCGGCTTTCTCTGGGATGGAGTAACTATCTCTATGTCTTTATCAATCCAGTCTGGTGGTCTGTAGACATCCAGATCTTTAGGTACCCTATCACACAGAGCACCTATAATATTAAGATTACCAACTTTAATATTCATAATGTCATGGCTCTCATTAAATGCTTCATCATGACTATTAAACGATAACCAAGGATCTCATTCATTATCTTGAAGTTTCATTCTAATTTCTTTTATTAAACCGTAGCATTTAAATACTCTATACAGCACATCATAATTGGTTTCTAATGAAATTTGGGTAACATGCAGGATTTTCAGTTATCCTGTGTTGCCCAAACTAAACTTTTTTTTCAAATATTCAAAGAATAACCCTTTTTAGTTCCTAAATCGTCAATGGAATTTTCTTCAAATAAATTGCCAGAGGTCATCAACAGTGCCGGGGGAGAGTCAGTGTATCCAGGCCATGGGGGTTCGTTGCTTAAAGAATCCATAAAGCAAGGATCGAGATTGAAAAGTTGATAGGTTTGATTTAGATGCTTGAGAATACCAAAGCATCATACTTTAGAAAGGAAGCACTCCCCACTATCAGCACAATGAGAGTATATTTCCCAGATGGTCCATTCCATACCCTACCTGAAGGATAGCACCAAAACAGATATAGAGGCATAGGTGTATGCTGAACCTGCATGTTAGGACTGACAAAAAAATTTATAGAATCATCCTCCCCATATCTGTAATGATAGGCTCCCGGCCAGAAGCCGAGAGTCGTACCTCAAGCATTGGATCCCCATGGATTCCGAAGACCCAATCCTTCAGAATAGTTCTGCCAAGAAGGTCCAAACCATCTTCGGGATGGCTGAGATCATCCAGTACTCTCACATATAACTTTCATTGCAAAAACAATCATACACACACACACACACACACACACACACACACACACATATATATATATATATATATATATATATATATATATATATATATATATATATATATATATATATATATATACACACAGTAATACCTTGAGATACAAGCCTCATGTGTTCCGGGACCCGAGCTCGTATGTCAATTTGCTTGTATCCCGGATCAATTTTTCCCATATAAAATAACTAAAAGATTAATCCGTTCCCACCCTCTGAAAAAACACCTAAAAAGAGGTATATTACAGGGGAAAAATGTGTTTTTAATTGTTCTAATTCACATTCTATGCTCACAAAATAACAAATACCTATATACTGGTATATACTGGTTATGATCTGCAATAAAATGTGACATTATTATGGAGTTCTTACCTTCGAGACAGACGGTAATGGCTAACGGCGGTGTGTGCGGAGAAGGAGGGAGAGAGAAAGGGGAGGAGAGAGACTTGACGGCAACACGTTCGGTACGCTACACTTTTGTAACACTTAAGGAACATAACTTGAACTTTAAGTTTACTGTCCATACTTGAAAATAAATTTTAATCTTACGTTACGCTAAACTTAATTCTAATTTTGTTTTAATTTTCATCTTTTAACTTTTCTTCTTCCGGCTTGGCTCTTTTTGCCTCGCTTTTTGACTCACTTTCACCCTCACTTTTTACCGACCTTTTTAAAGGAACCTATCTAGGGATGTTTGCTTTTGTCTCCCCTTCATAATGTTACAAAAATGACGTACACAAGTGTCGTCACAAAAGGCTAACGCATGACCCACACGCCAATCTCATATTTTTCGATTATTTCATGCTTTATCTCGATTGTCATCATATGCTTTTTCTTTTCACTACCCTTGTTTGCACTCACTTGCTTTGAACCCATTGCTAATTCACTTAATTCTGTACTTATTAACGCAAAAAAACAATAAAAAAATGAAAATACTATGGCCGACGCTCAGAGATAACTTGACGAGATGTAGATCCGACGGAAAAGACTGAGGGATGCTGTCCTGGTAAGCAGCCTCTCGCACACTCGGCCACCTAGCGGGCGCATAGGGAATTGTCTCGTATCCTCGTATCTCAAATTTTTAACGTATCTTGGGGCAAAAATTTGCTCGAAAATTTCCTCGTATTTCAAATTTCTCGTATGTTGGGACACTTGTATGTCGAGGTATGTATGTATATATATGGGAAATATTACTCATAGAGTTGGGACAGCAATACGAAAGAAAGTTTATAAAATTAGTAGAAGATCAAGATAATATTAAGAGGAAGAAAAAGATGAGAGAACAATTAAAATTAAAATTGGGGGAGCAATTTCCCCAAGTTTGAAAACCCTCTTGTCCATTACAATGCTTTCACATGAAAACGAAATTTCCTGTTGAGGCAAGATAACTTCGACAAGGCATTCTCTCATTAAGAGTGATTTGATATAAGATACATGAGTCTTCCAACTGAGGTGAATACTGAATATTAGCCCCAATAATTTTATTCTATCTTGGAATTGGATGTTAGGTATACTTCTTGGTTTTGCTCCCATATAATAATTTCATAAAATATTGCTTGAATTGTTTTCTAAAAAAGTATGAAACCAACAGACGCAGTCCGAACTTTTAATTTTCGAATGCAGTTGTTCAAAATTCTTTGTGGGTGACGAATTGAATTGATTATAAAATTTAGGCCTTATGCCATGCAATGGGGCATCAAAGGCCACTTACTGCTATATAATGCTAATTACCCAATCATACCCAGACAATTAAATTATTTGGTAACATTTTAAATCATGAAACCAATCACACCACTTTCATAAAATACCATCTAAATATGACATGAGGGAGTAAAAATAAATAAAAGAAATAATTAAATGAATGATATAACAAAATACTTTGCATAAATTGTTCAGGGTATTACAATTTCTGCCAGTATATCTCTGATGGGTTTGTCCTGGTGTAAATATATCCTCCTCTAAAGATTAAAAACAGGACAATCGACCAAAATATGTTTAATATCCATTGTCCCTCGACAGGTATTGCAAAGAGAAGCCTGTTTCCCTTCCCCACTCTTCATCAAATATTTGTGGGTTGCATTTTTATGCCCATTATGCAGTCTAGTTAAAATGATGTCATCCCTCCTACTTGTAGAAGGAAAAGATGACCAATTATCCACTGAAGGGTGGATGTGTTTCAATTTTGTATCGGTAGTCAGTTCAGACCATTGAGTCTGCCACTTATTCTACTGTGAAAATGTAAATTACTTTTAAGGTCTTTGTAAGGAATACTTATGGAGGAGGGGTTAAGTAGCACTGAACCTTCCTTAATTGATTGATTTGAGGTTTTCTGGCATCCTATCATCTGAGGCCATTGATGGCGGTATAATATAAATACAGAATAAAAGAATATTATATCAAAACCATATAAGCATAGATGTTATTTTAAAAGTTAAATAGCTTTCAGAAGACCTGCTTCTTAAATAAAGCTAAAAATACCACTAGCATGGTAGGAAATAACATGTCCAATAATCTTGGCAAGGATGAACCTGCCAACCTAACCTCGAGCCTCAAAAAATATCTATTTCTTTCACTACTACTGTAAATGTGGAGCATTCGGTCAGCAAATGCATCACTGTCAAGGGTACGAAATAGTCGTCACAATATGGCTGGTATTGACCAGTAAGCAGATATTTATGTTACTGTTTTTAAAATATGTTATATTGATTATTTATCACTTCTCTTGTAGCTTATTTATTTCTTTATTTTTTTTCTTCACTGGGCTATTTTCCCCAGTCGAGCCCTTGGGCTTATAGCATCTTGCTTTTCCAACTAGGGTTGTAATAGCTTGGCTTTTAATAAAAATAATAATAATAATAATAATAATAATAATAATAATAATAATAATAATAATAACCAAGTGTGACCAAAGTGGAGACGACAAAGAGTAGTCTCCAACTTTCGGGGCATCTAGTTATACTTCCAGGGGGATATAAAATTCCTTATATCTCGCATCTTATTTTCAAATAAAATATCCAAATGCTGTTGCCAGTTATTAGAAATAAAAATCTTACTGTTGGGTAAACAATCACCACTAAGAATAGGATACCTTCTTGGTTACAATTGAGCGGCATCATTATTTGCCAGTAAATCCACCTCCTCATTTCCAGACACTCCTACGTGTGCCGGAACCCAGCAAAACTGAACTATTATAACACTCAGTCCAGTAATAAAAAGCCATTGTAGAATCTTTTAAACTAATGGGTTGATGGAATTATAAACTTCTAGAGCTTGGACACTCCTTGCATCACAAGAAATTTTAAAATTTACCCCCCCTCTTCTAACCTTATTTTTTTCAACAGTGTTTGTATGTCATAATTCGGCAGAAAATATGGAAGCTGTTAGAGGAAGTACCTCTCTACAATGGAAAGTATTACCAAATACTCCAAATCCAATGCCAGCATCAAATTTGGAACCATCAGTATATACATTATACAAGACGATTCTTTATGTTCTGCAACATATTCCATGAAAAGAGATCTGGCTTTTAAGTCCGTCATATTCTTTTAAACACCAATAAAATATATGAAAAAAGATACCTCTGGTAATTTCTTGGAGGAGTTGATGACACCTTAAATGGAAGCACCATAGTTCTAACGATATAAGGACTGTCTATCACTTGATTCACCCCTAAACCATAAGATTGAGAGGATTTTGGGTGTAACTGAAGGTATGTTGAGTGCATTACAAGGCTTGCAGTCTGACAGGCTACGGAATTAGGAAGTCTTTGCAACCTAAACCAATAACGAATAATAGGAGACTTTTGGTAAAGGTCTAACGGTAATTCTCCTGCGTTACCAAGGAGGCTTGGAATGGGCGAAGTTCTAAATGCCCCTGTTGCCAATCTGATACCAGTATAGTGAACAGAATCTAAAATTTTTAATTAGCTTGGAGTGACTGAGATGTATATTTCACAGCCATAAATAATTTTTAAAAAATAAGGCCTTGTATAATTTCAAAATAGTTTTGTGGTCTGGCCCCCGCCCCCTGCCATGATGCATGGACAATACTTTCAACAGATTCAGAACCTCAGGACATTTAGCTTTTAATACCTTTGAGTGAGCTACCCATGTAAGC
Organism: Palaemon carinicauda; assembly: GCF_036898095.1. Classification (NCBI taxonomy): domain Eukaryota; kingdom Metazoa; phylum Arthropoda; class Malacostraca; order Decapoda; family Palaemonidae; genus Palaemon; species Palaemon carinicauda. The sequence goes on along the minus strand of NC_090732.1, from coordinate 59,281,151 downwards.
CTACAAATAAATATCAAACCTGAAAATCTAGCTTCATTTACGCATAGAATCCATTGACCTTTGATGTTATATCTGGGTCTGGATGTACTCCCCGAATACGACAGAAATGGAAAACAGTAGTTTTGCTTGTCGAAAAATTAAACCCATTTATATCAGACCACTGAATAATTTTGTCAACCGAGAGTTGCAGTTTTCTCTAAACCATTACCATTCTAGCTCCTGCAAATGATATGGAGAGATTACCTACAAATAGCATTGAGAGAATATCTTAGGGAATGGACAGATGATATCCCATTAATAGCAAATAGGGTTACACTTAGCACACTACCCTGAAAACCTTCTTCTTCCTGACATTTTCTCTCTGATAGAGCTTCCCCCACCATCACTTGAAAAAAAAAATCTATGTAAAATAAATGATTGAATGAACAATGGTAGGTCTCCTTGTAATCCCAAATTATGAATGGCTTTAAGTATACTATATCTCCATGCAGTATCATATGACCTTTTAAGGTAAAAAAGAGTGTAGAGAGGGTTGATTGATTGATTTGAAGTTTTCTGGCATCCTGACACCTAAGGTCATTAATGCCAATATATTCTATTGTAAATAAAAGATTTTTTTTTTCAATTAAAACCATAGAAGCAAAGATGTCATTTTAAAAGTTAAATATCTGTCAAAAGACCTGCTTCTGAAATAAAGCTAAAAATACCACTGGCATGGTAAGACACCTCATATCCCAGAATATTGGCAAGGAAGAAAATACCATCCTCACCTAGAGCCTCAAATAGATATCCATTTCTTTCACTACTATATTTGGGACATTCAGTCAACAAATCCCTCACTATCAATGATACTAAACAGTCTTTGCCGTATGTCTGATGTTGTCCAGTTAGCAAAAACTCATGTGTCAGCCGAGTGTGACCAATGCGGAAATGACAAAGAGTAGTCTCCCCCTTTCGGGGCATCCCATTATACCTCCAAGGGGATATAACATTACTTATTTCTCTCAATTTGTTTCCAAGTAAAATATCCCAATGCTGTTGCCAATTATTATCAATATCTTGTAACACTATTTTCTCAATAGCGGTTAGTATACTGTATAATTCGGTCATAAATATGGAAGGTGATAGAGAAAGTGCACCTTTACAATTTAAAGCATTACTATATAGTTCAAATCCAACGCCAGTATCAGATTTGGAGCCATCAGTATATACAAAAGTCAATTCTTTATGTTCTGCAACATGTTCCATAAAAAGAGACCTGGTTTCAATGTCAGTCATATTCTTTTTACCTCCAATAAAATATTTACAAAAAGATACCTCTGGTAATTTCTATAGAGGCGATGCTGATACCTTAAATGGAAGCACCTTACATCTAACTGTATCAAGCCTACCTATCAGTTGTTTGACCAGAAAACCATAAAGTTGAGGGGATTTTGGGTGCAAAGTATGTTGAGTGCTTTACAAAGCTTGCAGTCTGACAGGCTAAAGGTTTAGGGAGCCTTTGCAAACAAAACCAATACCGAATAATAGAAGACTGTTGGTAAAGGTCTAACGGCAGTTAACCAGCGTTAACAAGGAGGCTTGGAATAGGCGAACTTTAGTCGACATGGGGTGGCTGAGGAGTAAGGCCTTGTAAAACTTTAAAATAGTTTTGCAGTCTGCCCCTCATGGTATATGAGACAAAACTTTTAAAGCTTCAAAGCATAAAGACATTTTGCTTTTAATGATTTTCTGTGTGGAACCCATGTCAACCTACAATCAAATATCAAGCCTAAAAACCTCGCTTCACTTGCACATGGAATCCATTGAACTTGATGTACATATCAGGGTCTGGATGTACTCCAGGAATACGACAGAAATTAAAAACAGTAATTATGCCTGTCAAAAACTTAAACACATTCATACCAGCTCACTGAATAGTTTTGTCAATTGTGAGTTGTAGTTTTTTCTCAACCATTGCCATTCCAGCTCCAGCAGATGATACGGAGATATCCACAAATAGTGTTGAGAGAATATCTTGGGAAAAGACTGAAGATATCCCATTAATTACTAGTGCAAATAGGGTTCCACTCGGCACACTACCCTGAGGAACTACTCCTTCCTGAAATTTCATCTCTGATAGTTTCCCACACCCTCAGTTGAATAAACAGTGGTAGCTCTCCTCTTAATCCCAACTCATGAATGGTTTTAAGTATACCATATCTCCATGCAGTATCATATGCTTTTTAAACATAAAAAATTACTGTTACATGGTGCTGTTTGGAAGCAAAGGCTTCACAAATAGAGTGCAATTTTCTAAATCCACACTGGATAGGTAATAAAATACCCTTCTATTCCAGGTACCACATCAGTCTTGCATTGATCTTCTCCATGATCTTACATGAGCAAGATGTCATTGCAGTTGGTCGATAGTTTGCTGCTAAAAACCTATCCATACCCAGTTTTACATACATATACCAAAGGCACTTCCCCCAATTTTGGGGGGTAGCCGACATCAACAAAGAAACAAAACAAAAAGGGGACCTCTACTCTCTACGATCCTGTGATGTATGGATCGGAGTTGTGGGGAATGAAAGTGATGGAGAGACAGAAATTGAATGTGTTTGAGATGAAGTGTCTAAGGAGTATGGCTGGTGTATCTCGAGTAGATAGGGTTAGGAAGGAAGTGGTGAGGGAGAAAACGGGTGTAAGAAATGAGTTAGCAGCTAGAGTGGATATGAATGTGTTGAGGTGGTTTGGCCATGTTGAGAGAATGGAAAATGGTTGTCTGCTAAAGAAGGTGATGAATGCAAGAGTTGATGGGAGAAGTACAAGAGGAAGGCCAAGGTTTGGGTGGATGGATGGTGTGAAGAAAGCTCTGGGTGATAGGAAGATAGATGTGAGAGAGGCAAGAGAGCGTGCTAGAAATAGGAATGAATGGCGAGCGATTGTGACGCAGTTCCGGTAGGCCCTGCTGCTTCCTCCGATGCCTTAGATGACCGCGGAGGTAGCAGCAATAGGGGATTCAGCTTTATGAAGCTTCATCTGTGGTGGATAATGTGGGAGGTTGGGCTGTGGCACCCTAACAGTACCAGCTGAACTCGGTTGAGTCCCTTGTTAGGCTGAAGGAACCCAGTTTTAAAAAGGCTAAATTAATGGCTAGTTACCAAACACTAGGATAACTATGATCCTGTCATATTCTCTTAATAATACATAAAATAAATAACTTTGTATTAACAGGTACATAATTAATCATTACATGTGGAAATCCATCGGGTCCAGGGGTTGTACCATTATAATTGGAAAGGGCTGAAACAAATTATCTTTCAGTATAAGGAGAATTGTATGATTCCTCACTTCCTGGTGCGAAATTTAAAGCTTTCTTTTCTTCAATGTTCCTATACTGGTGACCAGGGGCTGCTACACACTTGCATGATACATTTGAGAAATAAGCAGCCAGGGCATTGCTAACCTCAGTTGCTCCAGTCACATAATGACCATTCATTTTCAACTCTGGTGGTGGGGGGGGGGGGAGGGGGAATTTGCCATCTATCTTTTTTACTTTCTTCTACACAAAATATTGTGGTGTTCTACTGTTAATGGAGGAAACAAAAGACACCCATGACTGGCACCAGTTTCTTTCATGGCCCAACGGAACTGTGCTCTACATTTCTTGTATACAATTAAATTACCACCAGTGCAGCATCTGCGCAATCGTGTCATCAGAGATCTTCTTGTGGCTCTGTGCCGAGCAGTTAGTTCTGAAGACCACCAGGGGACTGGTCATCATTTGAATAACACTGTTGTTTTGGAAACTGAATTGACTCCTGCTGTATGGAGAGTTACATTTAGTAAGTCTAGGGCATCAACAATATTTTCACACTGTTCTGCATCCCCCTCAATTTCACTTAGTTCACGAAATTTATCCTAGTCCCCCTTGTGAAGAGTCCATCGTGGCGATCTCTGTAAAGGTGGACCATTGTTGGTGTTTATAATGATTGGTGCATGATCACAGGTATGCTAATCATCTAAAGTCCTCCAATCAAAATCGAGAAGGCAATTAGAACTTATGAATGATATATCAATACATGACAAGGTACCTGTCTGGACATGAAAGTGTGTGGCCTCTCCCTCTCCTGTATCTAAGAGTCCCACATCTTCATTTTCCACAATTAATGATATGATATTCCCCTCGTGTTTGCTAAAACATCACCCAACAAAGGGTGTCTACCATTCAAATCTCCAAGTGAAAGAAAAGGTTAAGGGAGTTGTTGAATCACCTCTACTAAGTTATCATACAAAATGTTACCATTTGGAGGCATGTACAGTGAACAAATTCTATATTTTCTCCCTATATCAATCTGTACAACCACTGCCTGCAGAGGTGTACGAATATACAAAGATATTTGGGGAACATCTCGATGAACGTACATGAGATTTCCGCTATGGCTCCCTACTTGGTGATTATATGGTGTCCTATAACTAATATAATCATGACGACAAGGAGTATTATGGTCAAGTTTGTTCTTCTGTAGACATATAGTTATGGTGGAAGGCTCATGAATAAGGAGCTTAAGTTCTTCATATTTTACCCTTAAACCCTGACAATTCCATTGCAAAATGGAAGGAAAAAAACTATGGTTTATATTTTGGTAGACCCCTTGGATGGAGTCTTCCATGAACAGTTTTTGATCAAACACTATTTCCAAGTGGTTTTATTAAAGAGGGTCTTGATAGATTGGGTTTCGCATTCATGATTTTCTTTTTGTCTTTTTTATCTAACTGTTGAGGGGGATGGTGGACCGCAATTTAAATTTCCGATTTATTTAAAATAACTTCCAGTTTATCAGCAACACCAACAGACAAAGCATAATACTTATTTGACGTCATAATTTTGATATTTCTTATGGAATGGAGCGAGAAAGATGGAGGTCTCTCTCTTTTCTGATTAATAGATGGTGAGCTATCAGGTTTTTGCACCTTCCCCAATACAGGTGCACCTGGTAACTTGGTTTCAGGGGAAATCTTCATCCAATCAGGCAAGGACATGGCCTGAGAGAGATTAGTGCTATTGTTGGTAATGGGGGACGAAGACTTTACAGAAATGGGCAATGACCCAGTTTTAATATACCATGGCAGAGTCTCAGAACACAAAATGTTTACCTCGTCATGGAGTACTTTATTATTAGAAGTTGTAATTCTTTTCTTAGAATTACTGGTAGTGCTAGGTGGGTTTTTATGTCTCCTGTGGTGAATTTCTTTTTGATTTTAAGGCCTTTGTTTAGCTAGTTGATTTATTCAACAGTCTTTTGGCATGTCCCACACTTGTGTTCTAAACTTGATTTGTTTAGGGGAGCTTCCTCCAACTTATACAGATCGCATCTCCTGTCAGTTGCTTTATGATTGCAGTTTAAACACCTGAATTCACATTTTTTTTTTTTAGCAAACTTTGGATGGATGTCCAAATTTAAAATAATCAAAGCATTGCAGGGGCTTTTCCTTGAAAGAACGAACTTTAATCCTTTAATTTTCAATAACAATATGGAAAGGTACATCAGTATCCTGGAAAGTAAGCATAATCATTGATGTTCCACGAACCTTATGCACTTTCCATACATTTAATGAACACATGAAAAGTATCTCCTTTTCGGTAAATTTGTACAGGTCCTTTTTAAAGACCACTCCTCTTCCATAACTAAAATTTAGATGAGGTTTCATTTCTAATGTAATTTCATCACTGCTTGTCTGTAAGTTAGATAGTAGAGCAGACTGCGTCGAGGATTTGGCATGGATGAAATAACTATTTTCCCAAAACGAGATATATCTCCAGGTGCAATGGTTTCTACTTTTTTTCTGAATCAACTTACATACCTTAAAATAATTCCCTAGTATCCCTTTCGGTTCAGCTACAAGCCGCATTGTTGGTTTTGGCTTTCTCTGTGAAGGCATGGGTACATTTATGTCTTGTTTCTAACCAATCAGCAGGTTTGAATTCTTTCAATTCCTTTGGAACCTTATCACAAAGATCTCCCATGGTGTTCAAGTTGTTAATTTTAATAATACAAATAACAAAAACGGCATTAAACGCTTCGTCACGACTATGAAAAGATATCTATGAGTACCCATTTTTGATCTCTGAGTCTTATCCTTATTTCCTTTATCAATCCATAGCACTCAAATGCTCTATATACATCATCATAGTTTGTCTCTAATGGAATTTGGGGTAAAAGAAGGCTTCGCAGTTTCCTTGTGTTACCCAAATTACTAGATTTATCAATATCAGTAGAGTGGTTATTTTTAGTTCCAAGGTAGTCAACAGTGCCAGGGAAGAGTTACCGTATTATTATTACCAATATTATTACTTGCTAAGCTACAACTCTAGTTGGAAAAGCAACTAGGTGCAAAGGGATGGGGGTTCGTTATTTGAAAAATCTATAAAGCAAGGGGTCAAGATAGGGGTTGATTAGTTAGGTTTACCTGCTCGAGAATATTGAGGCATCATTCGCCAGATAGAAAATTTTCATTCTCCACTATCGGCAAAATGAGAGTATACTTCCCAGAAGATCAACTCCATACCTTACCTGAAGGATAGCACCATAACAGATATAGATGCACAGGTGTAAGCTGAACCCGCCTGTTAGGACCGAGACCAAGAAACTATGGAATCATCCTCCCCATATCTGTAATGATGGGCTTTCATCCAGAAACCGAGAGTCCTACCCCAAGCATTGGATCTCCCTGGATTCTGAAGACCCAACACTAGAGAATAGTTCCACCAAAAAGGTCCAAACCATCTTCGGGATGGCTGAGATCATCCAATACTCTCACATATAGTTTTGAATGCAAATTACTTTCAACTGTGACACCTTCTCCTATTCATCAAAGCAGGCAGCAATAATGGATGTAGAAACATCCAAGCCAGCATCTCTAATGGATGTAAAACCATCAACTCCAATAGAATATATATATATATATATATATATATATATATATATATATATATATATATATATATATATATATATATATATATATATATATATATATATGTATATATGTACATATGTATATATATATATATATATATATATATATATATATAAATATATATATATATATATATATATATATATATATATATATATATATATATATATATATATATATATATATATATATATATATATATATATATATTATTATTACTACTATCCAAGCCACAACCCCAATTGGAAAAGCAAGATGCTATAAGCCCAGGGGCTCCAATAGGGAAAAATAGCCCAGTGAGGAAAGGAAATAAGGAAATAAATAACTGAAGAGAACAAATTAACAATAAATCATTCTAAAAAAGGTAATGTCAAAAGAGATATATCATATATAAACTATTAATAACGTCAACAACAAATATGTCATATATAAACTATAAAAAGACTCATGTCCACCTGGTCAACAAAAAAGCATTTGCTCCAACTTTGAACTTTTGAAGTTCTACTGATTCAACAACCCGATTAGGAAGATCATTCCACAACTTGGTAACAGCTGGAATAAAACTTCTAGAGTACTGCGTAGTATTGAGTCTTATGATGGAGAAGACCTGGCTATTAGAATTAACTGCCTGCCTAGTATTACGAACAGGATAGAATTGTCCAGGGAGATCTGAATGTAAAGGATGGTCAGAGTTATGAAAAATCTTATGCAACATGCATAATGAACTAATTGATCGACGGTGCCAGAGATTAATATCTAGATCAGGAATAAGAAATTTAATAGACCGTAAGTTTCTGTCCAACAAATTAAGATGAGAATCAGCAGCTGAAGACCAGACAGGAGAACAATACTCAAAACAAGGTAGGATAAAAGAATTAAAACACTTCTTCAGAATAGATTGATCACCGAATATCTTGAAAGACTTTCTCAATAAGCCAATTTTTTGTGCAATTAATTATAAATATATATATTTATATATATATATATATATATATATATATATATATATATATATATATATATATATATATATATATATACACATATGTACTTATTTAGGGGAAATTTTCCTCATGGAGTGGTGACACTAACACAATTTTTTATTATAAAATTAGGAGAAAGTCAAAGCAAAATCAAGATGAAGAAAAAGATGAGAGTGAGAGAAATTCAGATTTGAACTAGGGGAACAATTTCCCAAGTTCGAGAGCCCTCTTGTCCGTCACGAAGCTTCAGCACGGGAATGATAGGCCTAGCTGAAGCTCAATGACTTCATCAAGGCATTCTCCTATTATGAGGGGTGAAGAGAGTTGAGGTAGAGGAGTTCTAATATAGAGAACTACTATGTAAATCCCTTTTCACAAAAGCTTTAGTGGCTAAGAGTAATGCTAATGCAGGTGCAATGTCTATTTCCTTTCCAGAGAAACGAAGGAAAGGTTTTTAGGCCTATTTAAAAAAAGTTCTAAATGCAACAAAGAGGTATAATATCTGGAGGTGCCCAATTCCAGGATTTGTGTAGCCGACCCGCGTATAGGACATAAAGGTCACTCACCTGCGGCATAACCTACCAAAGTGTCATAGCTCATGATGATCAATAAAGTAGAGATGTCACTGGCAGCTCAGTTCAGCTAGAATGATTGTTCTGGGAGAAAAAAAGGCTTTTATTTTATAGCTTAAAGGATGCTTTGTTCATGTTCTGTATATTGGATTAATTCAATCATTAATTGATTTAAATTTTTCTGGCATCCTGACATCAAGGGTCATTGACGCCAATATTATTTATTATATATAATGAATATTCAATTCCAGCCATAAAAGCAAAGATGTCATTATAAAAGTTAAGCACAGAAGACGTGCTTCTTAAATAAATCTAAAAAATGCAGCTAACATAGTACAACATATCATGTCCAAGAGTCTTGGTAAGGATGAACCTGCCATCCTCACCTCGAGCTTCTAGCAGATATCTATTTCTTAAGTTGCAATAATTGGGGCATTAAATCAACAAATGCCTCACTGTTACAGGTACCAAACAGTCGTGATAATATTTTGGTGTTGGCCATTTAGCAGAAACTTGTGTGTAAACCAAGTGTGACCAATGCGGTCACGGCAAAGAGTAGTCTCTCACTTTCGAGGCATCATGTTATATCTCCCAGGGGATATACCATTCTCAATGCTATGTAAAAAATCATTACAGAGAATGGGATACCTTCTTGGTATCAATTCAGCTAAACCATTCTTCACCAGTATATCTGCCTTCTCATTTCCAGACACACCTACATGTACCGGAACCAAACAAAATCAAACTGTTTTACCCATCAGTCCAATAATAAATAGCCATTCTAAAATTTTTAATACTAAAGGGTTATTGGAATTAAAACTTCTAAAGCTTGTAGGACACTTCATGCATCACTAAAGATAGTAAAATGGCCCTCGAATTTTAACGCTATTTTCTCAATAGCAGTTAGAATACCATTTACTGTAGTTTGACAGTTAATATAAAGGATACGAGAGGAAGTGCACCTCTAAAATTAAAATCCCATGCCAGCATCAGATATGGAGCCATCAGTATATATAAAAGTCGATACCTCATGTTCTTCAACATGTTCTATAAAGAGCAACCTGGATTCAAAGTCAGTCATATTTTTTTTATACCAATAAAATATCTACCAAAAGATATCTACGGTAATTTCCCTGGAGGGGTTGATGATATCCTAAATGGGACCACTATATTCTACCTATAGCTAGACTGTCCACTAATGTTTTTACAAGGAAGCCATAAGGTTGAGGAGATTTTGGGTGCAACTCAAAATATCTAAAAAGCCTTACATGGTTTATAGTCTGACAGGCTAGAGAATTAGGAAGTCTTTGCAACCTAAACCAATACCGAACAATAGAAGACTTCCGGTAAAGGTCTAAAGTTACTTCTCCAGCGTCAACAAGGAGGCTTTGATTAGGCGAAGTTCTAAATGTTCCTTTTGCCAATCTGAAACCAGCATAGTGTATAGAATCTAAAATCTTTAGTACACTCGGGGTGGCTGAGGGGTAAATACCACACCCATAACTAATATTTGAAAAAATTTAGGACTTATAAAACTTTAAAATAGTTTTGCAGTGTGGCCTTCATGATGTATGGGAGAAAACTTTTAAAAGCCTCAAAGAATCAAGACATTTAACTTTTAATGATTTTAAGTTAGCAACCCATGTCAACCTACAATAAAATATTAAGCCCAAAAACCAAGCTTCACTTGCACATGAGATCTGTTGACCTTTGATGTACATATCTGGGTCTGGATGTACTCCCCGAATACGACAGGAATGGACAACAGTAGGTTTGCTTGTCAAAAAATTAAACCTATACATATCCGCGCACTGAATAATTTTGTCAATTGCAACTGGTAGTTTTATCTCAACCATTGCCATTCTAGCTAGAGGAAATGATAAGGAGTGATCACCTACTAATAATGTTCAGAGAATATCTTGAGGAATGACAGAGGATATTCCATTAATAGCAAGTGCAAATAGGGTTACATTTAGCACACTACCCTGGGGAACTCCTTCTTCCTGACATTTTCTCTCCGATAGTTACCACCATTCTCACTTGAAAAAATCTATGTGAAATAAATGATTGAATGAACAATGATTGTTCTCATCATAATCCCAAAGTATGAATGGTTTTAAGTATACCTTATCACCATGTAGTATCATATTCCTTTTCAAGGTCAAAAAGACTGTTACATGGACCTGTTTGGAGCCAAGGGCTTCGCAAATAGTGGACTTAAGTCGTATAAACACATCAGTTCTTGAGTGCATTTTTTCTAAATACACACTGGATAGGTGATAAAATACCCTTCTTTTCCAGGTACCAAATCAGTCTTGCATTGACCATCTTCCCCATCATCTTACATAAACAAGATATCAATGCAATTGGTCGTAGTTTGCAGCTAAAATCTTATCCTTATTGGGCTTTAAAAAGGCTAAAATAATGGCTAGTTCCCAAACACTTAGATAACTATGGACACGCCATATTCTGTTTATAATTCTCAAAATACATAACTTTGTATTAACAGGTACATGTTTAAACATTGCATATGGAATTCCATCGGACCCAGGGGCTGCGTCATTACACGTACCAAGTGAGAAATCAAACTCTCTTTTTGTAAAAGGAGAACTGTATGACTCATCCCTTCCTGTGGCAAAATTTGAAATATCATTTTTTTCAATGCTCCTAAACTGGTGACCAGGAGCCACTTCACACTCACAATACATTTGAGAAATTATCAGCCAGGGTACTGCTAACCTTAGTTGTTCGTGTCATATACTGATCATTTACCTTCAACACTGGTGGTGGGTTGGGGTGAATTTGCCAGCTATCTTTTTTAATTTCCTCCACACAGAGGATGGTGGTGTTCTACTGTTAATGGAGGAAACAAAAGATACCTGAGACTGGTATCTAGTTTCTTTCATGACACAAAAGAACTGTGCTGTACATTTCTTGTATATAATTGAATTCCCCTCGGTATGGCGTCGCCATTGAGTTAAAGACCTTCTTGTGGCTCTCTGCAGGGCAGTTCGTTCCAAAGACTACCAGGGGACAGGTCGTCGTTTGAATAACCCGTTTGTTTTGGGAATTGAATTGACTCCTGCTGTATGAAGAGTTCCATTCAATAAGTCTATGGCATCATCAACACTTTCAAACTGTTCTGCATTCATTTTAATTTCGATTAGCTCACGAAATCTATCCCAGTCCGCCTTGTGAAGATTCTATTGTGGCAATCTTTGTAAAAGTGGACCATTGTTGGTATTTATAATGATTGGCGCAACATCGCTAGTATGCCAATCATCTAATGTACACCAATCGAAATCGAGAAGGCAATTAGAGCTTGCAATTCATAAGTCAATGAATGACAAGGTACATGCCTGGATATGAAAGTGTGTGGGCTCTCCTGTATTAAGGAGTCCGATACCCTCGTTTTCCAAAATTGATAACAATATTAGCCCCTGTATTTGCTAAAACATCGCCCCATGAAGTATGTCTACCATCTAAATCTCCCAGTAAGAGAAAAGGTTGAAGGAGTTGTTGAATCACCTCTACTAAATTATCATACAAAAGATTATCATTTGGAGGCAAGTACAGGGAACAAATTGTATATTTTCTCCCATTATCAATCTGTACAACCACTGCCTGCTGAGGTGTATGAATAGACAAAGATATTTGTGGAACATCTCAACGAACCTATATGAAACTTCCGACATGGCTCCCAACTAGGTGGTCATATGGTGTCCTATAACTAATATATTCACTAGGACATGGAGTATTATGATCAAGTTCGCTCTCCTGTAGACATAATTATGGGGGAGTGCTCATGAATGAGGAGCTTAAGCTCTTTATTCTCAATAACAATATGGAAAGGTACATCAGCATCCTGGAAAGTAAGGATAATCATTGATGTTCCCGGAACTTTATGAACCCTCCATACTGTTAACAGACATATGGCCAGCATCTCATTTTCTATAAATCAATATATGTCTTTATTGAAAACTACTCCCCTTCCATAACTAAAATCTAGGTGGGGTTTGACATCTAATCTAATGTCGTCATTACTTATTTTAGGGTGGATAAAATGACAGACCGTGTGGATGATTTAGTATGGATAAGGAGGCTATTTTTACCAAAGTGGGATATATCACCTGGAGCAATGGTTCTTACTTTTTTTCTGTATAAATTTATAAATTTTAAAATAATTCTCTGTACTTCCTTTAGGGTCCGCAACAAGCCACATTGGAAGATTTGGCTTTCTTGGGAGGGTTTGCCTACATCAAAATCTTTTCAACACCAGTTGGCGGGCCTGTATATGTCCAAGTTTGTTGGAACCTTATTATACAACGCACCGTTAATATTCAATCATTAATTTTAACATGCATTGTATCACGTATGGTATTAAATGCCCCCTCATGACAATTATAAGATACACATGGATCCCATTTATCATCTTTAATTTCATTCCTTGTCACCTGAATTACCTGTTTTTTGAGCATCTGTAGAATGGTCCTTTTCAGTTTTCAGGAGGTCAACAGAAGGGTTGGTTTGTATCGAAGAAGCAAGCTGTGTTATTATCCTCTTATCGGAGGATATCAGTTCTCCTATCCCATGTGGCCCAATATGAGAAGAGGCTTCAGTGGGGACCAGTCCTCTATTAAAGAGGGGTTGCCTCTCTTTAGATTGGCGTACATTTTGTCAGTGGGTGTATTTAGCCCCTCCCACCGATGACTCCAATGCATGGCTTCACCCATTACCCGCAGACGCAGGGGACTGAAAACCAGATCACTATATATATATATATATATATATATATATATATATATATATATATATATATATATATATATATATATATATATATATATATATAAATATATATATATATGTATATATATATGTATATATATATATATATATATATATATATATATATATACATATATATATATATATATATATATATATATATATATATATATATATACAAATATATATATATATATATATATATATATATATATATATATATATTTATATATATATATATATATATATATATATATATATATATATATATATATATATATATATATATATATATATATATTTATATAATATATAATATAAATATATATATATATATACACTATATATATAAATATATATACAGTGATACCTCTACATACGTTCTTAATTCGTTCCAGAAACTGCTTCGTATGTTAAAACGATCGTATGTTGGAGCAAATAGTCCCATAAGAATACACGGTAATTTGTTTAATTCGTTCCTCAGCCTAAAAACCCATAATAACTCCTTAATAAATGTCTATACATAATTACACATAACATTAATACAATTGAATAATACAGAAATATCTAAAAAAAAAGAATAATAAAGAAATAAAAAATAAAAAAAGGGTTTTTATTAACACTACCCTAGCGACAGGCCAGCGCAGGTGTAGGGACTGCTACGCAGGAGGAGACGGAAGATCAGCGAGGAGGTAGGGACGGCTACTACGATAACGTACGATAACTTACATTAACTTACACTATGTGAACTTTAACTTAACTTAGCTAATTTTTTATTTTTCATTTTTATAATTTTATATATTTTTTTACATTTTTTTTCTTTTCTTATTTTTAATTTTCATCACTTTCACTCGATTCGGTCTTCCTTTTCTTTGCTTCACTTTCTTTCTTTTCATCATGATCACTAGACCGTTTTGTAGATTTTTTAAAGAAACTATCGAGAGAAAGTTGCTTGGTACGGCTTTTGAGGATTTTTCCGAAATGAGTTAAACAAACATCATCGAACTGGGCAACTACACGGCAAACCTGAAGTTTCTGTGGGTGATGCTTGTCGATGAAATCAACCATGTGTTGATGATATGCCAACATCTGTCTTATTTCCGCCTTACCTAGGATTTGGCCTACCTCCTCGGTCTCCTCCGACTCACTCAACTGCGCTTGGAACTCATCATCCTGCATGGCTTGCAGCTCCTTGAGTTCCTCGGTGGTGAGCTCTTCATGATGCTCATCGACGAGTTCGGTGATGTCATCTTCATCCACCTCCAGACCCATGGACTTGTCAAGGGATACAATCTCTTCGACGTCTTCCTCGGCGGCAAGCACAGGTTCATTCTCGGGGCCAAAACCTTCGAAATCTCTGGGAGCAACAGCATCAGGCCAAAGCTTCTTCCAAGCTGAATTCAGGGTTCGACGAGTTACTCCCTCCCAAGCCTGATCTATGATCTTTAAGCAGTGCACGATATTACAGTGGGTCCTTCAAAATTCACGCAAAGTTAAGTTGGTGCTTTGCGTGACATTAAAGCACTGCTAAAAAGTGCTTAGTGTAGAGCTTCTTAAAATTAGAGATGACTTGCTGGTCCATGGGCTAGAGGATAGTGGTGGTATTCGGTGGAATATACAACACTTTTATAAATTTGTATTCGTCGATGATATCATCTTCAAGTCTGGGGGGAAGGGGAGGGGGTGAGCAGGTGCATTGTCCAAACAAAGCAAGCACTTCAAAGGCAAATTCCTCTCCTGAAGGTACTTCTTGACAGCAGGGCCGAAAACTACGTTTACCCATTCCACAAAGATATGCCTAGTAACCCGAGCCTTAGAACTAGAACGCCATAGAACATGTAGCAGGTCTTTATCAATTCTATGTGCTTTAAATGCCTTAGGGTTTTCGGAATGGTAACCTAATAAAGGCTTAATTTTGCAGTCCCCTCTGGCGTTGGCACAAAGCGCAAGAGTCAACCGATCCTTCATTGGCTTATGCCCAGGCATTTTCTTCTCTTCGGCGGTAATGTACGTTCGACTAGGCATCTTTTTCCAAAACAAACCGGTTTCATCACACTTGAACACCTGCTGCTCTACGTAGCCTTCCTCCGCCACGATGCTTTCAAACTTTTTAACAAAGTCTTTAGCAGCCTTGGTGTCCGAACTCGAAGCTTCTCCATGCCGAACAACTGAATGAATCCCGGTCCGTTTCCTAAATTTCTTGAACCAACCTCGAGACGCCTTGAATTCCTCCGTCGTAGGATCGGCTGAACTCTCCCCCGCGTCACCCCCAGAGCCCGCCGCCTTCAAGTCACTGTAGATAGCGCTGGCCTTCTCACAAATGATCGTTTCAGTGATCGTATCCCCAACAATCTCCTTGTCCTTGATCCATATTAACAAAAGGCGTTCCATCTCTTCAAGGGTAGGGCTACGACGTTTGGAAATAATCGTGATCCCCTTCGAAGGTTTCACTGCTTTAATAGCTGCCTTTTGTTTTAGGATCGTCGAGATCGTAGACATATTCCGGCCATATTGTTTAGCCAGATCGCTAACACGCACACCTAGGTCAAGCTTTTCTATTATTTCTTACTTTAGTTCTAGTGAAAGCATTGATTTCTTCCTTTTCTCACCACTTTTACTACTTCCTGAACCGAAACTAAGCTTTTTAGGACCCATGATTACGAAACACAGAAAACAACACGTGAAAACGGAAGAAAAAAAACACTGTTAATAACTGAGCGAATAGAGAACAACCACACGATGCGCATGAGATGAGAGGACTGATCAAGGCGACGCTCGATTGGCGTCCCTCCGATGTGCTGCCGTCTAGCAGCGTCAACAACAAACCACGGTCGACGATTTCGAGAAAATTCCACGCGTAGGCGTATTATTTACTTCGTATGTTGGAGCAACACTTCGGGTATCGAAACAAAAGTTTGGTCGAATTTTACTTCGGATGTTGGAAAATTCGTATGTTAGGACATTCGTATGTAGAAGTTCCACTGTATGTATATATATATATATATATATATATATATATATATATATATATATATATATATATATATATATATATATATATATATATATATGATACATTTTACACATTTAGACGTGTTTTTCATATTCAAATAAGCCATAAAAATTTTTGATACATTAATGTCTGGTTTAGTCACTGTGTATACAAGCTTGTCGACCAGGGTTCGATTCCCGGCCGGTCAAAAGCTCTTGTCTTTGTGTGATTTCGCC
>NC_090732.1:59257114-59259614 GCF_036898095.1 Palaemon carinicauda | reverse complement strand
TCACTCTCCACTGTATTCCTCATTTTTACTTTACATCCTGAAAGGGTCGATGTTTATTGACCGAAATATAGTGTGATTTATTTATATTTCCTGTGTTTCTTTTATGGGCCTTTTTGAAAAAACATGTTAAACTGTTCGATTACAGTTATAAGTAAGACATCTTAGCCCATCATGGAACCCCTTTGTTTTTTCCATATCTTCAGTTGGAATGCCGATATCAAGCATATATTCAGACGTTATGAACAACTAGTGCACGGACTTCACCGGAGGAAAAACCAGAAATGGTTTCTTGAAGAGTGTCTGCAGGAACAAGTTATACCAAAAATGTATGGCTTTTCACGCTGGACGTCAACATCGGACCCCTTTCCTAATTCCTCCAGGACATTTCTGCAAGAACGAATTAAGACAGCAAATCATGACATCTATGTAACACGGAGGAATATAAGCGAATTGGGGGTATCTCTTCGTGTGCTATGCCGAGATGATGGTATGTACAGAGATCTTTCTTCATATGTACTGACTGGTGCTATTAATAGTAATGTGACTCAATCCGAGAAATTAAATAATAAATTAGAAAGACTCATACGAAATAGTACATGGAATAATTTAGGATTGGAAAATAACGTTTTGAATTTATCGAACCGTCCACTCACAGTTAATGAGCAAACAGCTCTGAATCTAGGTACCTCTTTTGCTATGAAACCCGGACGGGAAAGTCATTTTGATTATGTGGTGGCCTTTGATAAACATTTCTCTAAAAACAATTTTGAAAAAGATGAAACTTGCTTGAAAGGAATCTTATTAAATGCATTAGAACAAAATAACAGTAAAAATCCGCTTCCCAGAGGTTTCATAATGCAATTTATTCATTAAACAAAACCGATAATATCATCATCACAAAATCTGATAAAGACGGAAAAATAGTTATTCTTGATAAAGAGACGTATGTCAACAAAGTTCAACAGCTCTTAAACGATGACACTACATATGAAAAGCTAACAAAAGATCCCCGTAACTCTATTGCTCCGGAATTTTTCAAATCCGTAAGAAAAATCGGAAAAAATAAAAAAGACATCTAGGTCTTAGAAAAGTTCAAAGTTATGAACCCTTCGTTGCCATATTTTTACGGGCTCCCAAAAACTCACAAGGACGGTATTCCCTTACGCCCAATCGTCTCATGTAAAGGGTCATTTATATATAATATATCAAAATGGTTAGCAGACTTGCTGTCTCCCTTTCTAGGGAGCTTTTCTTCAGCTCATATTAAGCATGCAGAGGACTTCATCCAGAAATTCAATAGATTAAATATCCCGGTAAACAATGTAAAACTCTTGAGTCTTGACGTAGAATCCCTATTTACAAAGGTCCCGATCAATGATGTACTAGGTTTCTTGAGGGAAAAATTAATCCCTTATGAAGATCACTTCCCCCTCGGTATTGAAAAAACAATTAGGTTAATTAAACTAAGCGTGTCAAATAACGTTTTTTCTTTCAATGGAAATTTTTACAAACAGAAATTTGGTTGTAGTATGGGCAGCCCGTTATCTCCAATTCTAGCCAACCTCTACATGGAATACTTTGAAACAGAAATTTTAACAACAATTAAACTTACGAACATGGTTTGGCAACGCTATGTTGATGACCTTTTCACATATTGGGATGATAGCTGGGGAGATTTCAATATATTTTTCAATAATCTAAATTCCTTAGTCCCTAGCATAAAATTTAAAACTGAATGGGAAAAAAGATGGAAAATTAGCTTTTTTGGACATACTAATTATAAAGGAGTCGACGGGGTATAATTTCACTGTGTATAGAAAACCAACTTTCTCTATTTCCTACATTCATTTCTTTAGTTATCACGACATTTCTGTAAAAATTGGAGTAGCTTGCAATCTATTTCTTAGAGGTTTGAGAATCTGTTCTCCAGCCTACCTAAGTAAAGAATTTGAAATCATTCGTAAACAACTCGCCCAGCTATTCTACCCGACGTATGTCATAGAAAAGGCCATCAACAAAGCCAACATGATATATTATAAAGATCATGATGTTACTTACCAAAGAGATTTTAAAAATAAGATAAAACTCCCATATATAGAAGGTATTAAAAATAAAACAAATAATATAAAAACTGAGAACCCCTTTGTTTTTTCATATCCCAAGACCATAGGAAGCGCCCTTATTAATGTTTATCAAAAATAAAAGAGATATAGAATCCGGCGTTTATAAAGTACCATGTGGGGATTGTGAAAAAGTCTACGTTGAGCAAACGGGCCGTTCGCTATCTCAAAGATTATCAGAACACAAAAGATCTGTTAGATATGGCTATGAAAACTCGGGGATTTTCGTTCACCTTAGGGATTTAGGGCACCAGATTAACTGGAGTGAGTCGTCTTTGCTTTTTAAGAGTACCTGACCGTACAGAAGGAAAATCCTGGAATCAGCCATCATAAATCAATCAAACACAATGAACCTATCTGGCGGCCAATGGAAAGCTGAC
>NC_090732.1:59249614-59252114 GCF_036898095.1 Palaemon carinicauda | reverse complement strand
CTCAGATGAATAATTTGGCAATTGTTGCGAATTAATGAGTACCATATATGGTAACACAGGATGCTGTCCATACACTAAAAAGAAAGGCGTGTCCCTGAGCAAAGCATTATATGCAATGTTCAAAGCTAGCTCAGCTGTAGGAAGCATGGTGTGCCAATGAAGGGGGTCACCAGCCACTAAGTAACGCAAAATTCGCACTACTTTCCTATTATACAATTCTACTAGGCAATTTGCTGAAGGCCTACTGTATATGCAGTCACTGAAAAGTGTTCAATTTTTATCAAGTCTGTGACTGATTTCACCACCTTATTTATAAACTCAAGACCATTATCACTTATCAAAATTTTCGGGCAACCAAACCTAGTAATGAAAGAGCACAGTGCCTGGGCTAATGAATTTGCAGATTTATCCAACATTGCGTATGAGTGTACTGAGTAAATGTATCCACTAATACAAATATATACTTGTATTGTGTTAACCCAGTAGGATATGGTCTTACTGCATCCATATGCACTCTATAAAATTTATTAGGAATCACAGGCCACTTTCTGGCTTCCGGTACAGTGTTTTAATGTTCTTTGAAACAGATACAAGCATCACAACCTTTTATGTAATTCTCTATAGATTTTTTCCTTCCTAAACTAAAGAAGAATTTACGTGCTTCCTTAATGTTCTATCAATCCCTAAATGCCATGCATATGGACTTTCATGTACAATGTAGATGGCTCGTTTAATTAAAGAGGGAGGAAGAAATACATGTGCCCAAAATTCCCCTCCCCTCTTCTCGTAAGCACAATATAAGATATAATTTTCTATAAAAAAAAACTTTTCACGAGGCGCATTCAGAAATGATGGATAACACTCGAGTCCCCTTAAATCATTGCTCGTAGTCTTTCCATTCATTTTTTTTTCTATCCCTCTCGAACTTCTTTCATGTCCCAACCTCACAAGTCAATCAAACCTGCATCATTAGGGCATTCATTCTGGATACCCCTGGTTAAGTCCTAGGTCACCCATATATATTCCCCTTCGCCGTTCGTATCTCTCTCTCTCTCTCTCTCTCTCTCTCTCTCTCTCTCTCTCTCTCTCTCTCTCTCTCTCTCCCGTCTTCTGCCTGCGCATCGGGTGGATTCACATCCCGTTCTCTATTATAATGGAGGTCTTCAATATTTTGGTTACGTTCTTCTTCGTTCCTCTTTTGTGCCCTACTTGTTACTCCTATTACTCCACCTCTAGAGAGAGCATCAGCTACCTTGTTAGCTTTACCTTTTATGTGGTGAAAACCCATTATATTAAACTAACAATTTCTCAATCCATCTCGCTTGTCGAGAGGTCAAATAATTTTTATAATACAATTCACGTAAGGGACGATGATCACTTTGCAACTCAATCAACTGACCTAATAAAAAGAACCGATGCTTCTCTAGAACCCAAAGAATAGCCAAAGCCTCTCAATTGAATGTACTATAATTCTTTTCTGCCCCTTTCAACAAAAAGGAAGCAAAACAAGTGGGTCTCTGTCTGCCTTTATCATCTCGTTGAGAAACTGCGCCACCAATAGCAATGCTACTCGCATCTGTTGTCACTAAAAATGGGCGATCAAATCTAGGATATGCGAGTAATTCGTTGCTATTTTGTTTCTTTAAAGCATCTAAGGGTCTCGCTATCTCTCCAAAACCTCTTATGAATTTACGGTAATATCCAGCAAGCCCAAGGAACCTAGCTACTTCCTTATTTACGTGGCTTGGGTGAATCTCTAATAGCCGCTACTCTACTGGGGCAGGGTTGGATACCTTCTGGGGTTATTATGTGACCGAAAAATTCGACCTGTTTACAGAAAAATTCGCACTTTGACTAATTTATTTTTATACCATTACATAGCAATGCTTCTAAAACTTTACGAATATTATTATTATGTTTTTCGGCCATTTTCCCTGTAATTATGATATCGTCTAAATAAACAAGAACATTATAGCCAGTTAAAGGTGACAAAACTGCCATCATTACTCTAGAGAAATGACTTGGAGCATTTTTAACACCGAAAGGAAGAAAATTAAACTGAAATAATTGATCGTATGCTATAAATGCCGTTTTACATTTACTGTCTTCCTGAATGGGTATTTGATAGTATCCAGATTTTAATTCGGCAGTTGTAAAATATTTACTATCCCGTACTTTCACAAGTAATTCTTCGATCGAGGCCAATGGAAATGCATTATCCTTAGTGACTGAATTCAACTTCCTATAATCAATACACAATCTTACCTAGCCATCCTTTTTCTTAACAGCTATAATTGGAGAGGCCCAGGGGTAGTCGCTCTCCTCGATTATCCCTTGTTCCCTTAATTTATTAATTTCCCTTTCTATTTCTCCCTGGAAATGAATGGGTACCTTATAAGGCCTTGACCTGATCGGCTCCGCCTGCCAGTTTCAATGCTAAAGGGAAATTGATCAATCGTCCCGGGTGGCTCATCTTCAATTGCAATTACATCAGAATAAT